>NC_057806.1:186687192-186911109 GCF_018294505.1 Triticum aestivum
GAGAAGGCTTACCTTCGGGTTACTCCTCTAAAGGGAACCCATCGCTTCGGTATCAAGGGCAAATTGGCTCCTCGTTACATTGGACCTTTTCGCATTCTCGCTAAACGAGGAGAAGTTGCCTACCAGTTGGAACTACCTCCGCATCTCTCCAGAGTCCACGATGTCTTCCACGTTTCTCAACTCAGGTGTTGCTTCTCGGATCCTATCCGCGGAGTGGACCACAAAACGCTTGATCTCCAAGATAATCTCACGTATCGAGAGTACCCCATTCGTATCCTCGATCAGGCCGAGCGTACCACTCGACGTCATAATATCAAGTTTCTCAAAGTTCAATGGTCGCACCATTCTGAGGATGAAGCAACTTGGGAAAGGGAGGATCGTCTTCGACTCGAGTATCCCGCCCTCTTTCCAGAGGAACCCAAATCTCGGGACGAGATTCTTTTGAGTGGGGGTGAGTTGTCACACCCTAGCTAGTTCATGCATTAGAGTGTTGCATCATGTTTATTCTTTCATCAGAAACCTGAAATGGGGATGACAGAACCCCCAGCCCCTCTGAAACCAACTAGGGTTTACTAAAAACTTTTTCAATGAACCTGAAATGCCCTTCTAAAATGCCCATCATTTTTGTCTTGGTTCAGAACCCCTGCCAAAAGTGATGCACATTTTCCTAGGTCATCTTAGGGTCTTTGAATTAAATCATAGATATTTGAATTTGGGCATTTAAAATTATATAAAATATTCAAATGCTCAAATATCTCCAAACTAAAATGTTTCATGTTGGAAATAATCCAACTATGGACCAGGAGTAGTTTGGTGATTTTAGGAGTTGCCTAAGTATTTTTAATAACTCAACAAAGTTGCAGAAATATTAAAAAAAACAGAAAACAGTAGAAATAACAAAAAACCTTACCTGGCACCCAGCACCCGGCCCACTTGCCGGCCCAGCCCAGCGCCGCGCCAGCGAGCTGCTTGCCGGCCAGGCAGGCAGGCAGGTGCTCGACGGCGAGCACCGCATGGGTGCCACGCACCTGCTCGCCGCCTCGCCCCTCCACTCGCCCGGCTAACGTCGTGGATCACTCCCCCTCTCTCCCCCGAACCCCCCAGACACCCCCTCTCCTCTCCAGCTCCTCCCCCTCGCGCCCCCCAGCCATGGCCGACGCCACCACCGCCGTGCCTACGTCGTAGCCGCGCTCCCCGCCGCCCATGCGTCTTCTCGTCGTGTCCAGGAGCTCCGCCGCCATCCACTCCATCGAGCTAGCCGAGTCCCGTGTGCTCGTGCGGCCCGAGTCCACTGCACCGACCTCGCCCGAGTCCGCCGTCGCCAGAGATCCCCTTCAACGCTGTCGCCGCCTCAGCTCGTCCCCGACCCCGCCGGTGGCCTCTACGGGTGGGCTGTGAGCCTAGCTACCCCTCCTACCCTCCCTCTCTCATTCTCGAGCCGTGTAGCCACCGCACGAAGACCACTCGCATGCACCGCCGCGGATCTCGTCGCCGAAGTGCTCCCGGCCATCCTCCGGCCACTCCACGGTGTCCATCATGCTCACCACGTCACGTAGCACCTAACCAGCTACTCCCCGCACCTCACCGACCCCTCTAGCGTCAAGTTCGTCTTCGGCCGAACTCCGGTGGCCGCCAAAGTCGTCGCCGGCGCCAACTCCGGCCACCCCGACCCCAACGGACTCCACCAAGAGCTGCGGCTCCTCCTCAGCTCCACTCTGATGGCCTCCGCGACTCATTTGGTTGCCGGAATGGCCAAAACCACTTCCGCCGCCGCGTCGGGCTCGCCGGCGGCTAAACGCCGGTGCAGCCGACCCGGGTTTGACCACGGGTGGGCCCTGGTTGACTCTCCTGAGTCAATGACAGGTGGGGCCCAGCCCAGTTAACTAATTAGGATTAGTTTAAATTAATTTTAGTTTAGCTAATCACACTGACACGCGGGACCCACTGTCAGGTTTGACCCGGACCGTGTCTCGTTGACCTGCTGATGTCACACTGACGTCAGGCTGACGCAGTAATTGATTTTCTGGATTTAATCTAATATAGGAAATTCCAGAATATAGTTTAAACTTCAAAAATTCATAACTTTTAATCTGTAACTCCAAATCAGACAAGTTATATATGAAAAATGATCAGAAAAATTCAATCTATCCATCTGTACTATTTTCATGCATGATTAAACAAGCTAACTTGATGTTTAATGCAGAACAAGGTAAAACACTTTAAAGGGCCATGTATGAGTTTGAAATTTGAATCTTTGGTTCAAATTGGTTCAAACCCTTCTGGTCTTAGTTGCATTAGCCCAACACACTCATATTGCCATGTTTCATGCATGCATCATATTGTCGCACATTGTTTGGTGATGGTTGTGTATCGGTGTTCTTTGCGGCAGGTTCTGCCTCCAAGGAGTACCGAGATTACCCTAACGAAGAACAGTATCAGTGCATCGAACCATCAGGCAAGCAACCAACTAGTTGATCATATCGATACAATCCCATGTTCTCACTCCTGCTCTCTTTTACTGCATTAAGACAACGCGTTTCAAACTACTGTGTGCTACGGTAGTTGAACCCACTTCCTCTGCATGACCTGTCATTGCCACAGTAACTAGATGAAACCCACTAGCATGTGTAGGAGTTGTTTGAGCCATATGTATGTGTTGTTCCTACCTTGCTATGCCTACTATGCTTAGAGTCGTGTCAGGTCTGGTTCATCTGGATGATGGACTAGAGTGAAA
Organism: Triticum aestivum; assembly: GCF_018294505.1. Taxonomy (NCBI): domain Eukaryota; kingdom Viridiplantae; phylum Streptophyta; class Magnoliopsida; order Poales; family Poaceae; genus Triticum; species Triticum aestivum. The sequence goes on from NC_057806.1 coordinate 186,689,927, forward strand.
TGATTATGTCGGTAATGAGAGTGGTGTGGTGAACATGATTTGGTAAAGGTATCGATGAGAGGCCATGTAGGAGTACATGGTGGGTTGTTTCATTGAAGCCGACCTTAAGCACTGAGATCTGTATGTGTGATTTAAGAATCAGCTACTACCATGCATTGGGCCCGAAACGAATGGACCCTCTCGACTTCTTATTCACCCTAGTTCTCTGTCCAGGAGTTGCAAGTAGTTTCTGGTGTTTGTAGCCTACTGGAGACCGTGGACAGCGCTGACCGTAGGGGTGGGCTGTGATGCGGTAGGTACGTGGAACGGTGTACCGAATACCCGTTAGGTATCTCGGGAACCCTATTCACATCGTTTGGGGCTGTGAGCGAAACCTCGGCCGGATCTCCTCATGGATGGAACCCGAATAGGCGATAAACCTGGACTAGAGACTTAGGTGATTAGGTAGGTCGTGGCCGACACCCACGTTGGGCTTCCGCTTGAAGGTTGCCGAGTACATGTCGTGTAAACGACGGTAAGTGGTGAGAGCGTGTATGAAGAGGTACACCCCTGCAGGGTTATCATGATCTATTCGAATAGCCGCGTCCGTGGTAAAGGACTACTTGGTTGCCTATACAGTTCATAGACAAGTAAATGGAAACTACTAAAAGCCTCAAGATAAGTGTGAGTGCCGAGGATGGCTCTTCCGTAGGAAGACGGAGGTGGATCCTCGGTAGTGTATTGAGGTGGTGAGTGGTGGACTCGTGTGCGCAAAACCTTTTCAAGTTGGAGTCTCGTAGGATAGCCTAGCCAAGAGTCAAAGCTGGCTTGCTGCAATAACTCCACCAACCCTTCTTGATAATGTGCATGTATGTAGGATCTGATGTAAGTCTTGCTGAGTACCTTTGTACTCATGTTGCTATAATTTACATTTTTACAGAAGACACTGCAACCCTTTCTGATGGGTTCTTCGTAGACGTTGACATCAATGAGTAGGCTAAGGCCCAGGTGGTGATCCTGAGCTTGTGAAGGACCACGTAGTATAGCTAGGCTTTCTAAGCCTCTTTTATTTTACTAGTTGTCTGTACTCAGACGAGTTACTTCTGCTACTGGTTTGTATGACTGTATGACTTGAATGTTGGGTCGTGTGACCCGTACCTATGTGTATGTTATGTATGGCTCTCTGAGCCTTAAATAAGGTACTTGTGTCATAGAGTCATGTTGTGATGCCATGTTGTATCTGCACATATCGAGCATATTGTGTGTATGTTATTGAAATGCTTGGTATGTGTGGGATCTGACTATCTAGTTGTTTATCTTTAGTAGCATCTCTTACCGGGAACTGTCTCCTAGTGTTATCACTGAGCCATCGTAGCTTGCTACTGCTCTGGAGCACTTAGGCTGGCCGGCATGTGTCCTTCGTTCCTGTGTCTATCCCTCCGGGGAAATGTCACGCATTGAGTACGGGAGTCCTGTTAGCCCGCTACAGCCCGGTTTACCGGAGTCCTGCTAGCCCAGTGCTACAGCCCGGACCCACTTGCTGATGACCGACACGTTCGAAGCTGGGTCATGGATGCCTGTCCCTGTAAGTCTGTGCCACTTTGGGTTTACGACTAGTCATGTCAGCCCGGGCTCCTTATCATATGGATGCTAGCGACACTATCATATACTTGAGCCAAAAGGCGCAAACGGTCCCGGGAAAAGGTAAGGCGACACCGTGGGGATACCGTGCGTGAGGCCGCAAAGTGATATGAGGTGTTACAAGCTAGATCGATGTGATATCGAGTCGGGGTCCTGACAGCGTTGGCATCAGAGCTGGACGGCCTGTAGGTTCTCCAAGCCAAACTGGTCGATGTTGAGTCTAGAAATTCTTTAGTTATATGTAGGGGAATTGTTTGTGGGTTGGAACGTAAGGCTCTTTTTACTCCTTTATCTCATGACATTCTGATCTGAGTCAGTCTATTCTTCCACCGGGGGTTAAGGAATTAGGATCTTTTCTCTCTATCAGGTTCACGTGTTACTAATCAGTAGTACCTTATAGGTTTGATGGATACAAGCCTAGTTCAGTTCTACTACCACATTATGTTGCTGGGATGGACTCAGAACTTGATATGATGTTGTTGAGTGTGTATGAAATCCTTTGTCAAATGTCTCAAAATCCTTTTTGAGCATTTACAGCTGTTATGCTGTCGAAATTTTGCTAGAAATTCTAATGCCTTTGCATTATGGTTGTGCTTTCAGATGGCCACTCGCGACCTCAATCAAGTGGTTCGCCTGACTCGATGCCTAGATGTACCCGGCCATACTGCCATGTTGATCAGGGTAATGACGGAGGCTAGATACCGTTGGTATCCTGAGTACACGGTCGAAGAGCAATTTTGAGACTTTAATCAAAACCAGTATCTCTGCACTGTCAGGATATTTCCATCTTATCCTGGATCCACCGAGCCCCTTCACTGCTCCTATGGACTCGGGGTTACTATTGAGATGGCTGTGCAGGACGCCGCCTACTCTATGATGACCATCATGCGAGTCAGGTCTGGCCTATTTCGGGACTCTAATTTCCGGTATATGCCAGGATCACTTCCGGGAGCACAAGGGTATCTCCAGGCTATCTATGCTGACCCCACTCAGGAGGATTCACGGACTCGCACCACTGCTGAGATGCTCGAGGATAAGGACCGTGAAAATCGGGCCTTGAGGCTAGAGCTTTTCAATACCCGTGCTGACCATTGGGCCACATTGACTCGGTTTGCACCGGCAGTGCAAGCTGGATATTCGGATATGCGCGATCTCTATCCTGTGAGATCTGCTCTGCCAGACGTGATGGGTTGGCGTGATGTAGGAGGCATCACCCCACCTCACGGTCCCCGCAGGCCACCGTGTGTTGGTCCAAGACCTCATCCTAGCCCCTATGGTCCACAAGCTCCGCGAGATCGTCTGTTCCCGGATGATCATGTTGAGCTTCCAGGCTATGGAGGTGATTTCTACGAGGACTACTACGGATCGGTCTGAGTTAGTGGTAGTATCACTAGTTCGTACTAGCTGTGTCGTTTATCATCCTGCGTGACTCGTGGGATATGACCTAGTTTGTACCGCCTTCCGGAGGTGTAGAAAAATAATGTATAGGAGCTCGGAGTGCCTCCGATGAGATGTAATCCTCTTTTCACCGTAATAGTACCTTGTTTGGTCTTGTACTAAACCTTGTATGGTGTGTATGACGATGGAATAAAAGAAGCAGTTTCTATATCTACCATGTCATACGGATGATCATCTTGCATTCCGAGTTATTCCTTACATTCTGTATCCTATGTCGGAATCTTATCATTCTGACTAAATCATTGTCTTGTTTACCTAGGATGGTCAACACGCGCAATAACCCTGCTCCTCAAGAGCAGGCCGAAGGCAGTGAAGTCAGGAATGCAAATCTGCCTCATCCTCCTTCCCTAGCCGAGGTTATGCTGGAAGCCGAGAGAAACAAGCGGGAGACCAACCGTTTGTTGGAGCGTATTGAACAGAACACAACACGCCATCAGAGAAATAACTTGGTGTCACTCAGTGATTTCATCAAGTTACATCCACCCACGTTCCACCACTCCGTCGAGCCTCTCGACGCTGATGACTGGCTTCGCAGTATTTCTCACAAACTGCGTTCCGCGCTAGTAGCTGAGGCTGACAAGGTCACCTTTGCTGCATATCATCTTGAAGGCCCCGCCAGTCTATGGTGGGAGAATTATGGAGCTATGCGCCCAGCGGGCCATGTCACTACTTGGGCTGAATTCAGCGAGGCTTTCCATGAACATCACATTCTGGAGGGTCTCATGGACCGTAAACGTGAGGAATTTTGCAGTTTCACTCAAGGCCGACTCTCTGTGGATGCTTACAGCAGGGAGTTCGGTAACCTCGCACGATATGCAACTGAGGAAGTTTCTACTGATTCCAAGAAGCAAGCAAGGTTCCGTAAGGGACTTAGTCCTGAGCTTCGCCGCGACCTCCGTCTGCATGAGTGCACATCTTTTCAGAAGGTTGTTAACAAGGCCATCAGTGCTGAGACTGGTCAGACTGATTATGACGCAACACGCAAGCATGGCCGTGATGTGGGTTCCTCATTCGGTGCTGGCCCTCAGAAGCGCCGCGTGTGGGTGCCTAACACTGCCCTACCACCCAGGTTCACACCGAGGCCATCCTTCCAGGCGCCTCGCCCCATTCAACGGTCTGCACCAGCCAAACCCTATGGTGGTCCAACCAACAGTGCTCCTCCACGTACCAGTTCCGTGACTTGCTTTAAGTGTGGGGAATCTGGCCACTATATGCGCGAGTGTCCCCAGACCAACCCCAACCAACCTGCTAAAGCTGTTGGCCGTGGCAAGCCGACAGGTAAAGTGTTCTACGCCAAGCCGGCCACCGCTGCACGTGGCCATGTCAACTGTATCTCTGCCGAAGAAGCTCAAGAGGATCCCAACGTCGTTCTCGGTACGCTCCTTGTTAATTGCCACCCGACATCTGTTCTTTTCGATACAGGAGCATCTCATTCATTTATATCCGATAGCTATGCTCGTCTGCATAACACCACATTCTGTGAGATGCCCACCTCTATGGTAATTCAAACTCCGGGATCCAAATGGCAAACTTCTAGAGTAAGCCATGGAAATGAAATCCAAGTCGACAGACTTGTTTTTCTCGCATCTTTGATAGCCCTTAAATCTTCAGATATTAATATCATCTTGGGTATGCACTGGATGTCAGCCCATCATGCCAACATTGATTGCTTCTCTAGGACTGTTCAACTCACCCATCCTTCGGGGAAGATAGTCAATGTCTTGACCCGAATAGCCAAGCGACAGTTATATTCTCTTAACGCCAGTCCTTTGCCAGACCTTGAAGACGTCCCGGTAGTCCGTGACTTTCCGGATGTCTTCCCAGAGGAATTGCCAGGTGTTCCACCTGACAGGGATGTGGAGTTCATAATAGACCTCATTCCAGGAACCGCCCCGATTGCTAGAAGACCCTATAAGATGGCACCACTAGAACTAGCCGAGCTTAAGAAACAACTCGATGAGTCCTTGAAAAAGGGTTTCATCCGACCTAGTTCATCTCCGTGGGCTTGCCCCGTCCTCTTCGTCAAGAAGAAGGATGGTACGGACCGGATGGTTGTAGATTATCGACCTGTCAATTTGGTTACAATTAAGAACAAATATCCGCTCCCCAGGATCAACGACCTGTATGATCAGCTCGCTGGATCCTCAGTCTTCTCCAAAATGGATTTGAGGTTGGGCTACCATCAAATCAAAATCAGGAACGGGGACATTCCTAAAACGGCCTTTGTTACTCGTTATGGCCAATACGAGTACACCGTCATGTCCTTCGGTTTAACCAACGCTCCAGCCACCTTTTCTCGGTTGATGAACTCAATCTTCATGGAGTATTTGGATAAATTCGTCGTGGTTTACCTCGATGATATACTCATCTACTCCAAGAACGAGGAAGAACATGCCGAACATCTAAGGCTAGTGTTGAAGAAACTTCGAGAGCATCGTCTTTATGCCAAATTCTCTAAATGTGAATTTTGGTTGTCAGAAGTGACCTATCTGGGTCATGTAATATCTGGTAAAGGTATTGCTGTTAACCCTGAGCGAGTTCAAGCCGTCCTTAATTGGACTCCACCTGAATCGGTCAAGCAAGTTCGGAGTTTTCTGGGCTTAGCGAGCTATTGCCGTCGCTTTGTCGAAAACTTCTCCAAAGTTGCTAAACCTCTAACCGAACTCCTCAAGAAAGATAAAAAGTTCGAATGGACTCCACAATGTGAGCACAGCTTTCAGGAACTGAAAAGACGCCTGACTTCTGCTCCCGTACTGGTACCGCCAGACTTCTCCAAGGACTTTGTTATCTACTGCGACGCCTCGCGACAAGGACTAGGTTGCATTCTCATGCAAGATCGACACGTAATTGCTTACGCTTCACGGCAATTGCACCCACATGAGGAGAATTATCCTACTCATGATCTAGAGCTTGCAGCCGTAGTCTATGCACTTAAAACCTGGCGACATTACCTCCTTGGTAATCGTTGCGAAATATTCACTGATCACCAAAGTCTGAAGTACATCTTCACCCAACCGGATTTGAATCTCAGGCAAAGACGTTGGGTTGAGTTGATCACAGATTTCGACTTAGGAATAACTTACACCCCAGGGAAAGCCAACGTCATGGCTGATGCGCTAAGTCGTAAATCTTATTGTAACAACCTGATGTTACAACAAAGTCAACCGCTTCTCCATGAGGAATTTCGGAAGCTTAACCTTCACATTGTTCCTCAAGGTTTCTTTCCACCTTGGTGGCGAAACCTACCCTTACGGATCAGATCATCAAAGCACAGAAGGTAGATCCGGGAATTTCCCGCATCAAGAGAAACATCAAGAAAGGAGTTGCGAATTGTTTCTCCATTGATGATCAAGGGGTCGTATACTTCGGGAATCGACTAGTGGTTCCCAAGGTGCGAAACCTGAGACGATTGATCCTTAAGGAAGCTCATGAATCTCCTCTCACCATTCATCCCGGTAGTACCAAGATGTATCAGGACCTACGCCAGAGGTTCTGGTGGACTAGGATGAAGAGAGAAATTGCTCAGTATATTGCTAATTGCGACGTCTGCCGTCGTGTAAAAGCAGAGCATCAACGGCCTGCTGGCACCCTTCAACCCCTAGCTATTCCTGAATGGAAATGGGATAAAATTGGTATGGATTTCATTACCGGTTTTCCCAGGACCAAGAGAGGGAATAATGCTATCTTCGTCGTTGTCGATCGTCTTTCCAAGGTAGCCCATTTCTTACCTGTTCGTGAGAGTATAACGCTAGTCAGTTGGCAGACTTATACATCTCCCGAATAGTGTCTCTCCATGGTGTTCCTTTGGAAATTAACTCGGATCGAGGAAGTCTTTTCACCTCTCGATTTTGGGAAAGTTTCCAAAATGCTATGGGAACCCGCCTTTCCTTTAGCACCGCTTTTCACCCTCAATCGAGTGGTCAAGTAGAACGCGTCAACCAGATTCTAGAAGACATGCTTCGAGCCTCTGTTATCTCATTCGGAATGGAGTGGGAGAAATGCCTTCCATTTGCCGAATTTGCTTACAACAACAGCTATCAATCTAGCTTGGGTAAAGCCCCTTTTGAAGTTCTCTATGGACGACGGTGTCGAACACCCCTTAACTGGTCAGAAACCGGGGAAAGACAATTCTTTGGCCCGGATATGATTCAGGAAGCAGAAGAGCAAGTTCGCATCGTTCGTGAAAAGTTGAAAACAGCCCAATCTCGTCAAAAGAGTCAATATGACCGAAAACATAAGGCTATGACTTTCGAGGTTGACGAGAAGGCTTACCTTCGGGTTACTCCTCTGAAGGGAACCCATCGTTTCGGTATCAAAGGCAAATTGGCTCCTCGTTACATTGGACCTTTTCGTATTCTCGCTAAACGAGGAGAAGTTGCCTACCAGTTGGAACTACCTCCGCATCTCTCCAGAGTCCACGATGTCTTCCACGTTTCTCAACTCAGGCGTTGCTTCTCGGATCCTATCCGTGGAGTGGACCACGAAACGCTTGATCTCCAAGATAATCTCACGTATCGAGAGTACCCCATTCGTATCCTCGATCAGGCCGAGCGTACCACTCGACGTCATAATATCAAGTTTCTCAAAGTTCAATGGTCGCACCATTCTGAGGATGAAGCAACTTGGGAAAGGGAGGATCGTCTTCGACTCGAGTATCCCGCCCTCTTTCCGGAGGAACCCAAATCTCGGGACGAGATTCTTTTGAGTGGGGGTGAGTTGTCACACCCTAGCTAGTTCATGCATTAGAGTGTTGCATCATGTTTATTCTTTCATCAGAAACCTGAAATGGGGATGACAGAACCCCCAGCCCCCTCTGAAACCAACTAGGGTTTACTAAAAACTTTTTCAATGAACCTGAAATGCCCTTCTAAAATGCCCATCATTTTTGTCTTGGTTCAGAACCTCTGCCAAAAGTGATGCACATTTTCCTAGGTCATCTTAGGGTCTTTGAATTAAATCATAGATATTTGAATTTGGGCATTTAAAATTATATAAAATATTCAGATGCTCAAATATCTCCAAACTAAAATGTTTCATGTTGGAAATAATCCAACTATGGACCAGGAGTAGTTTGGTGATTTTAGGAGTTGCCTAAGTATTTTTAATAATTCAACAAAGTTGCAGAAGTATTAAAAAAACAGAAAACAGTAAAAATAACAAACCTTACCTGGCGCCCAGCACCCGGCCCACCTGCCGGCCCAGCCCAGCGCCGCGCCAGCGAGCTGCTTGCCGGCCAGGCAGGCAGGCAGGTGCTCGACGGCGAGCACCGCATGGGTGCCACGCACCTGCTCGCCGCCTCGCCGCTCCACTCGCCCGGCTAACGTCGTGGATCACTCCCCCTCTCTCCCCCGAACCCCCCAGACACCCCCTCTCCTCTCCAGCTCCTCCCCCTCGCGCTCCCCAGCCATGGCCGACGCCACCGCCGCCGTGCCTACGTCGTAGCCGCGCTCCCCGCCGCCCGTGCGTCTTCTCGTCGTGTCCAGGAGCTCCGCCGCCGTCCACTTCATCGAGCTAGCCGAGCCCCGTGTGCTCGTGCGGCCCGAGTCCACCGCACCGACCTCGCCCGAGTCCGCCGTCGCCGGAGATCCCCTTCAACGCCGTCGCCGCCTCAGCTCGTCCCCGACCCCGCCGGTGGCCTCTACGGGTGCGCTGTGAGCCTAGCTACCCCTCCTACCCTCCCTCTCTCGTTCCCGAGCCGTGTAGCCACCGCACGAAGACCACCCGCACGCACCGCCGCGGATCTCGTCGCCGACGTGCTCCCGGCCATCCTCCGGCCACTCCACGGTGTCCATCATGCTCACCGCGTCACGTAGCACCTAACCAGCTACTCCCCGCACCTCACCGACCCCTCTAGCGTCAAGTTCGTCTTCGGCCGAACTCCGGTGGCCGCCAAAGTCGTCGCCGGCGCCAACTCCGGCCACCCCGACCCCAACGGACTCCACCAAGAGCTGCGGCTCCTCCTCAGCTCCACTCCGATGGCCTCCGCGACTCATTTGGTTGCCGGAACGGCCAAAACCACTTCCGCCGCCGCGTCGGGCTCGCCGGCGGCTAAACGCCGGTGCAGCCGACCCGGGTTTGACCACGGGTGGGCCCTGGTTGACTCTCCTGAGTCAATGACAGGTGGGGCCCAGCCCTGTTAACTAATTAGGATTAGTTTAAATTAATTTTAGTTAACTAATCACACTGACACGCGGGACCCACTGTCAGGTTTGACCCGGACCGTGTCCCGTTGATCTGCTGATGTCACACTGACGTCAGGCTGACGCAGTAATTGATTTTCTGGATTTAATCTAATATAGGAAATTCCAGAATATAGTTTAAACTTCAAAAATTCATAACTTTTAATCTGTAACTCCAAATCAGACAAGTTATATATGAAAAATGATCAGAAAAATCCAATCTATCCATCTGTACTATTTTCATGCATGACTAAACAAGTTAAATTGATGTTTAATGCAGAACAAGGTAAAACACTTTAAAGGGCCATGTATGAGTTTGAAATTTGAATCTTTGGTTCAAATTGGTTCAAACCCTTCTGGTCTTAGTTGCATTAGCCCAACACACTCATATTGCCATGTTTCATGCATGCATCATATTGTCGCACATTGTTTGGTGATGGTTGTGTATCGGTGTTCTTTGCGGCAGGTTCTGCCTCCGAGGAGTACCGTGATTACCCTAACGAAGAACCGTATCAGTGCATCGAACCATCAGGCAAGCAACCAACCATTTGATCATATCGATACAATCCCATGTTCTCGCTCCTGCTCTCTTTTACTGCATTAAGACAACGCGTTTCAAACTGCTGTGTGCTACGGTAGTTGAACCCACTTCCTCTGCATGACCTGTCATTGCCACAGTAACTAGATGAAACCCACTAGCATGTGTAGGAGTTGTTTGAGCCATATGTATGTGTTGTTCCTACCTTGCTATGCCTGCTATGCTTAGAGTCGTGTCAGGTCTGGTTCATCTGGGTGATGGACTAGAGTGAAATGATTATGTCGGTAATGAGAGTGGTGTGGTGAACACGATTTGGTAAAGGTATCGATGAGAGGCCATGTAGGAGTACATGGTGGGTTGTTTCATTGAAGCCGACCTTAAGCACTGAGATCTGTATGTGTGATTTAAGATTCAGCTACTACCATGCATTGGGCCCGAAACCAATGGACCCTCTCGACTTCTTATTCACCCTAGTTCTCTGTCCAGGAGTTGCAAGTAGTTTCTGGTGTTTGTAGCCTACTGGAGGCCGTGGACAGCGCTGACCGTAGGGGTGGGCTGTGATGCGGTAGGTACGTGGCACGGTGTACCGAATACCCGTTAGGTATCTCGGGAACCCTGTTCACATCGTTTGGGGCTGTGAGCGAAACCTCGGCCGGATCTCCTCATGGATGGAACCCGAATAGGCGATAAACCTGGACTAGAGACTTAGGTGATTAGGTAGGTCGTGGCCGACACCCACGTTGGGCTTCCGCTTGAAGGTTGCCGAGTACATGTCGTGTAAACGACGGTAAGTGGTGAGAGCGTGTATGAAGAAGTACACCCCTGCAGGGTTATCATGATCTATTCGAATAGCCGCGTCCGCGGTAAAGGACTACTTGGTTGCCTATACAGTTCATAGACAAGTAAATGGAAACTACTAAAAGCCTCAAGATAAGTGTGAGTGCCGAGGATGGCTCTTCCGTAGGAAGACGGAGGTGGATCCTCGGTAGTGTATTGAAGTGGTGAGTAGTGGACTCGTGTGCGCAAAACCATTTCAAGTTGGAGTCTCGTAGGATAGCCTAGCCAAGAGTCAAAGCTGGCTTGCTGCAATAACTCCACCAACCCTTCTTGATAATGTGCATGTATGTAGGATCTGATGTAAGTCTTGCTGAGTACCTTTGTACTCATGTTGCTATAATTTACATTTTTACAGAAGACGCTGCAACCCCTTCTGATGGGTTCTTCGTAGACGTTGACATCAATGAGTAGGCTAAGGCCCAGGTGGTGATCCTGAGCTTGTGAAGGACCACGTAGTATAGCTAGGCTTTCCAAGCCTCTTTTATTTTACTAGTTGTCTGTACTCAGACAAGTTACTTCCGCTGCTGGTTTGTATGACTGTATGACTTGAATGCTGGGTCGTGTGACCCGTACCTATGTGTATGTTATGTATGGCTCTCTGAGCCTTAAATAAAGTACTTGTGTCGTAGAGTCATGTTGTGATGCCATGTTGTATTTGCACATATCGAGCATATTGTGTGTATGTTATTGAAATGCTTGGTATGTGTGGGATCTGACTATCTAGTTGTTTATCTTTAGTAGCCTCTCTTACCGGGAAATGTCTCCTAGTGTTATCCACTGAGCCATGGTAGCTTGCTACTGCTCTGGAACACTTAGGCTGGCCGGCATGTGTCCTTCTTCGTTCCTGTGTCTGTCCCTTCGGGGAAATGTCACGCATTGAGTACCGGAGTCCTGTTAGCCCGCTACAGCCCGGTTTACCGGAGTCCTGCTAGCCTAGTGCTACAACTCGGACCCACTTGCTGATGACCGACACGTTCGAAGCTGGGTCATGGATGCTTGTCCCTGTAAGTCTGTGCCACTTTGGGTTTACGACTAGTCATGTCAGCCCGGGCTCCTTATCATATGGATGCTAGCGACACTATCATATACGTGAGCCAAAAGGCGCAAACGGTCCCGGGAAAAGGTAAGGCGACACCATGGGGATACCGTGCGTGAGGCCGCAAAGTGATATGAGGTGTTACAAGCTAGATCGATGTGACATCGAGTCGGGGTCCTGACAATATGATCCGCCTTTACCTAGAAGGTGTTCCAAGAATTCAGAGTTTTTAGATCTTGATGCTAAAATTGATGAAAGTTGGATTGAAGAAATTAAAACCCTAGATGTTGCTAAACCCACTAATTTGGATTTCAAGGAATTTAATTATGAAAATTGATCTTTGATTGATTGTATTTCCTTGTTGTAATCCGTGCTAAATTCACCTCACGCTTATAGTCAAAATAAAGCGTTCACTAAACATATCGTTGATGCCTTGATGCAATCTTATGAAGAAAAACTTGAATTGGAAGTTTCTATCCCTAGAAAACTTTATGATGAGTGGGAACCAACTATTAAAATAAATATTAAAGATCATGAGTTCTATGCTTTATGTGATTTGGGTGCTAGTGTTTCCATGATTCCAAAGGCTTTGTTTGATTTGTTAGGTTTCCATGATTTTGATGATTGCTCTCCACTATTAAGAAACCTATGGGAAGAATTAATGATGTTCTTATTGTTGCAAATAGGAATTATGTGCCCGTAGATTTTATTGTTCTTGACATAGATTGCAATCCTTCATGTCCTATTATTTTTGGTAGACCTTTCCTTAGAACGATTGGTGCAATTATTGATATGAAGGAAGGAAATATTAGATTCAAATTTCTGTTAAGGAAAGGCATGGAACACTTTCATAGAAAGAAAATTAAATTACCTTATGAATCTATTATGAGAGCGACTTCTGGATTGCTTACCAAAGATGGCAATACCTAGATCTATCCTTGCTTTTTATGCCTAGCTAGGGGCGTTAAACGATAGCGCTTGTTGGGAGGCAATCCAATTTTATTTTTATTCCTTGATTTTTGCTCCTGTTTAGTAATAAATAATTTATCTAGCCTCTGTTTAGGTTGTGTTTTTGTGTTTAATTAGTGTTTGTGCCAAGTAGAACCATTGGGAAGACTTGGGGAAAGTCTTGATATCTTGTTGTAAAAAACAGAAACTTTAGCGCTCATGAGAAATGCTGCCATTTTTATTTGGAAAGTGATATTTAGTTAATTATTTTTGCAGATGATTAATAGATAAATTCCTCACGTCCATCAATTTATTTTAGATTTTTTGGGTCCCATATCTTGAGCTAGCTATATATTACTACAGACTGTTCTGTTTTTGACAGATTCTATTTTTCGTGTGTTGTTTGCTTATTTTGATGAATCTATGGCTAGTAAAATAGTTTATAAACCATAGAGAAGTTGGAATACAGTAGGTTTAACACCAATATAAATAAATAATGAGTTCATTACAGTACCTTGAAGTGGTCTTTTGTTTTCTTTCGCTAAAGGAGCTCACGAGATTTTCTACTTTAAGTTTTGTGTTGTAAAGTTTTCAAGGTTTGGGTAAAGATTTGATGGATTATGAAAGAAGGAGTGGCAAGAGCCTAAGCTTGGAGATGCCCGTGGCACCCCCAAGATAATCTAAGGACACCTAAAAGCCAAAGCTTGGGGATGCCCCGGAAGGCATCCCCTCTTTTCGTCTACTTCTATCGGTAACTTTACTTGGAGCTATATTTTTATTCACCACATGATATGTGTTTTGCTTGGAGCGTCTTGTATTATTTGAGTCTTTATTTGTTAGTTTACCACAATCATCCTTGCTGTACACACCTTTTTAGAGAACCATACATGATTTGGAATTTTTTAGAATACTCTATGTGCTTCGCTTATATCAATTGAGTTATATAGTTTTGCTCTAGTACTTCACTTATATCGTTTAGAGCACGGTGGTGGATTTGTTTTATAGAAACTATTGATCTCTCATGCTTAACTTAGATTATTTTGAGAGTCTTAAATAGCATGGTAATTTTCTTAAATAATCCTAATATGCTTGGTATTGAAGAATAATAATAAAACTTTCTTATGAGTGTATTGAATACTATGAGAAGTTTGATGCTTGATAATTGTTTTGAGATATGAAGATGGTGATATTAAAGTTGTGCTAGTTGAGTAGTTGTGAATTTGGGAAATACTTGTGTTAAAGTTTGTGATTCTTGTAGCATGCACGTATGGTGAACCGTTATGTAATGAAGTCGGAGCATGATTTATTTATTGATTGTCTTCCTTATGAGTGGCGGTCGGGGACGAGCGATGGTATTTTCCTACCAATCTATCCCCCTAGGAACATGCGCGTAATACTTTGCTTTGATAACTTGTAGATTTTTGCAATAAGTATATGAGTTCTTTATGACTAATGTTGAGTCCATGGATTGTACACACTCTCAGCCTTTGACCATTGCTAGCCTCTCTAATACCGCGCACCTTTAGCCGGTATCATACACCCACCATATACCTTCCTCAAAACAGCCACCATACCTACTATTCTGGCATTTCCATAGCCATTCCGAGATATATTGCCATGCAACTTTCCACCGTTCCGTTTATTATGACACACTCCATCATTGTCATATTGCTTAGCATGATCATGTAGTTGACATCGTATTTGTGGAAAAGCCACCATTCATAATTCTTTCATACATGTCACTCATGAGTCATTGCATATCCCAGTACACCGCCGGAGGCATTCATATAGAGTCATATTTTGTTCTAAGTATCGAGTTATAATTGTTGAGTTGTAAGAAAATAAAAGTGTGATGATCATCATTATTAGAGCATTGTCCCAAGTGAGGAACGGATGATGGAGACTATGATTCCCCCACAAGTCGGGATGAGACTCCGGATGAAAAATAAAAAATAAAAATAAAATGAGAGAAATAGAGAGAAGGGGCAATGCTACTGTCCTTTTACCACACGTGTGCTTCAAAGTAGCACCATGATATTCATAGTAGAGAGGCTCTCATTTCGTCACTTTCATATACTAGTGGGAATTTTTCATTATAGAACTTGGCTTGTATATTCCAATGATGGGCTTCCTCAAATTGCCCTAGGTCTTCATGAGCAAGCGAGTTGGATGCATACCCACTTAGTTCTTTTGTTGAGCTTTCATATACTTATAGCTCTAGTGCATCCGTTGCATGACAATCCCTACTCACTCACATTGATATTTATTGATGGGCATCTCCATAGCCCGTTGATACACCTAGTTGATGTGAGACTATCTTCTCCCTTTTTCTCTTCTCCACAACCACCATTCTATTCCACGTATAGTGTTATATCCATGGCTCACGCTCATGTATTGCGTAAAGATTGAAAAAGTTTTGAGAATGTAAAAAGTATGAAACAATTGCTTGGCTTGTCATCGGGGTTGTGCATGATTTAAATACTTTGTGTGGTGAAAATAGAGCATACCCAGACTATATGATTTTGTAGGGATAACTTTCTTGGGCCATGTTATTTTGAGAAGACATGATTGCTTTGTTAGTATACTTGAAGTATTATTATTTTTATGTCAATCTGAACTTTTATCTTGAATCTTTCGGATCTGAATATTCATACCACAATTAAGAAGAATTACATTAAAATTATGCCAAGTAGCACTCCGCATCAAAAATTCTGTTTTTATCATTTACCTACTCGAGGATGAGCAGGAATTAAGCTTGGGGATGCTTGATACATCTCCAACGTATCTATAATTTTAGATTGCTACATGCTATATTATCTACTGTTTTGGACATTATTGGGCTTTATTATCCACTTTTATATTATTTTTGGGATTAACCTATTAACCGGAGGCCCAACCCAGAATTGCTGTTTTTTTGCCTATTTTAGGGTTTCGAAGAAAAGGAATATCAAACGGAGTCCAAACGGAACGAAACCTTCGGGAACGTGATTTTCTCAACGAACAAGACTCAGGAGACTTGGATCCTACGTCAAGACACAAAAGAGGAGGCCACGAGGTAGGGCCGCGCCTACCCCCCCCCCCTCAAGCGCGCCCTCCACCCTCGTGGGCCACCTGTTGCTCCACCGACGTACTCCTTCCTCCTATATATACCTACGTAGCCCCAAAAGATCAGATACGGAGCCAAAACCCTAATTCCACTGCCGCAACTTTCTATATCCACGATATCCCATCTTGGGGCCTATTACGGAGCTCCACCAGAGGGGGCATCGATCACGGAGGGCTTCTACATCATCACCATAGCCCCTCCGATGAAGTGTCAGTAGTTCACCTCAGACCTATGGGTCCATAGTTATTAGCTAGATGGCTTCCTCTCTCTTTTTGGATCTCAATACAATGTTATCCCCCTCTCTTGCTGAGATCTATTCGATGTAATCTTCTTTTTGTGATGTGTTTGTTGAGACCGATGAATTGTGGGTTTATGATCAAGTCTATCTATGAACAATATTTGAATCTTCTCAGAATTCTTTTATGTATGATTGGTTATCTTTGCAAGTCTCTTCAAATTATCTATTTGGTTTGGCCTACTAGATTGATCTTTCTTGCTATGGGAGAAGTGCTTAGCTTTGGGTTCAATCTTGCGGTGTCCTTTCCCAGTGACAGCAGGGGCAGCAAGGCACGTATTGTATTGTTGCCATCGAGGATAACAAGATGGGGATTTCATCATATTGCATGAGTTTATCCCTCTACATCATGTCATCTTGCTTAAGGAGTTACTCTGTTTTCATTAACTTAATACTCTAGATGCATGTTGGATAGCGGTCGATGAGTGGAGTAATAGTAGTAGATGCAGGCAGGAGTCGGTCTATTTGTCTCGGACGTGATGCCTATATACATGATCATGCCTAGATATTCTCATAACTATGCTCAATTCTGTCAATTGCTCAACAGTAATTCGTTCACCCACCGTAGAATACTTATGCTCTTGAGAGAAGCCACTAGTGAAACCTATGGCCCCTAGGTCTATCTTCATCATACTTTGCTTTTATTTTACTTTGCATCTTTATCATAAAAATACTAAAAATATTATCTTGTCATATCTATCAGATCTCACTCTCATAAGTGTCCGTGTAGGGATTGACAACCCCTTATCGCGTTGGTTGCGAGGATTTATTTGTTTTGTGCAGGTACGAGGGACTCACGCGTAGCCTCCTACTAGATTGATACCTTGGTTCTCAAAAACTGAGGGAAATACTTAAGCTACTCTGCTGCATCATCACTTCCTCTTCGGGGAAAAACCAACATAGTGCTCAAGAGGTAGCACGAAGCTAGTCTGGGACTGGCTCTCCAAGGTCAACGAAGGCGTCTCAACCCAGAGAGACTCAAGGATTAGTGTTCTTCGCAACCTCTTCAACCGCTTCAAGAGAAATGACAATGTGAATGTCCAGCTCACATTTGACCGCCTCACTGATATCACAAATGAACTTCGCGCACTCGTCGCCACTGAGATCACTAAGCACGAAATTGTCAAGATGCTTCTGAGATCGCTTGACAGCTCATTCGACACCTTGGCCCTGATGATTCAAGAATGCCCTGACTTCAAGACTCTTGATCCGTCTGACATACTTGAGAGGCTCAACACACATGAGTTCCAGCAATCTGAAAAAGAGATATCTATGGTCCTAACTATGGCCGAACTCGCGCTTTGAAGGCAAAAGCTATTTCCTCATCTAAAGAAGAATCTGACTGCAGTTCTGAGGATCCTGAAGACATTGGAAAGGATCTTGCTATGCTTGTGAAGAAGTTCCAGAGGTTCACCAAGAAGAAAGACTTCAGAAATTCCTCAAGATCCAACTCAAGAAATGATGAAGCTTCCTCACGTGACTACGAGAACAAGCCACAAGTGCAAGAAACCTGGTCACTACATCTCTGAGTGTCCTTAGTGGGATAATGATACCAAGAAGAAGAAGAAGAAGAGCAAGGAATATGATTCTAATGACAAGAAGAAGAAGAAATCCTCAAAGTCTTCTTCCAAGTGTTCGTCAAAGTCTTCATCACACAGTTAGAGCTCATCCAGCAAGGCTCATGCATTTGTTGGCAAGGAGATGGATTCAGAGGAGGAGTCTGCATCTGAGGAAGCAGAGGTGGAGTCTGAAGAGGAATCTGATTTAGGCGTGGCACGCCTGGCTCTAGCTTCAGCATATGTCACCAAGTCCATCTTTAACATTGAAGACAATGGCTTCGTCACCAACACTGATGCTAATGATGAGGATGACTCTGCTCCCACCTACTGCTTCATGGCACGTGGTGACAAGGTAAACTCACGCGATGCTTACTTTCAAACTTCAAGTGAAGATGACTCTAAATGTGAATCTAAACCTAGCTACAAAACACTTGGTAAAATTGCAATAGAACAACAAAATGCTATGGAACATATTCAAAAGTTGCTAGACAAAAGTGATGACCTATTGGATGCGGAAATGACTAGAACTCAGTCCTTAATTGAAGACATTAAAAATCTTCACGTTAAGTACGAAGAACTTGAAAGTCGTCATGAAACGCTCTCAACTACTCATGAAAAGCTCTCCTATGATTATCTTCAAAGGAAGCAAGAGCTTGAGAACTTGAGATCGGCTCATGAAGATCTTCTAAAGGAGAACGAGTCACTCTGCGCTCAACATATCAGTTTCACTCAGGAAGACTTTGAGCCACCATGTTTAAAATGTCTTAAGCGTGATAATGCTGCTTCTGTTGCTCGATGTTCTACTGCTACTACTGTTGCTATGTCTTCAACTGCTGACGTGGAAACTAACCCCTCTTCTGAGGATACCACTACTATTGCTGACGAGAATTCCAGGTTGAACACATTGCTTGAAACAGGGATGTACAAAAGCCTCAAAGGGCATTAGACACTGTGTGATGTCCTCAAGAAACAGATTCTGAACTGAAACCCTAGGAAAGAGGGTCTTGGGTTGGAGAGGAAAATGAATGTTTATGGTTCCTACTGGAAGCCTGAGCAGTACCCCAAAATCACATGGGTTGCTGCAAAGGGACCTTCAGTGGATCCATCTACCTTATCTGGCTTCACTTGTGCTGACCCTATTATCATTGATGAATCCTTTGATGCAAACTATAAACTGTTTAAGAATCAGAATGGTGAAGTGTTTGCCAGGTATATTGGTACTAACTGCAGGAATGAACCACCTTTGAAGAAGATCTGGGTCCCCAAGAGTTGTCTTGAGAATCTTCAGGTGAATGTCATCACGACACTACCTGGGAAGAAGACAAACCTCAGACCAAAGGCTTCATATGGTCCAAAGGCTTCATAGAGACAGATGACTCACCAGAGTCACCCTAACGCCAATATTTTGCAGGGAAACATACTCAGACTTATGAATATGAGCTTGTTTCATAAAACCGCTATGTTCATAAGACCAAGAACTTTTTTGATTATTCTGATGAGTATTATTCACCTCCTGCAAGGCTATTTGCTAGGGCTCCAAAGCAGAAGTTCTCAGATGCTGCACTTATACTCACTGGTTCTAAGCCACCCCGGAAGATGTGGGTGGTTAAGAAAAATTAACTCTCTTTCATAGGGAAAGGTCTCTAGCCGGAAATCAAAGGTGTTTGATACTTATGCTGGGGACCTAAAACATCTTGTGGGCGCAAGATAAAATGCCCAAATGGTGTTACTATGTATTTTGTTCCTAGATTCCTTGACAATCATCCTATCTGCCCTAACCAGGATTTGAACTTTGATAATCTGCTTGTTCGTCAAATGTTTATGCTTCACATTTCCCTTGGTGAAGCCTATCCCCCTAACTGCACTTTAGGGTATGATACCAAAGGCTTCTGAGTGGATTATGGATACTAGATGCACTAACCACATGACTGGTGATCGAAGTCTTCTCATGGATTCAACCTTACGTCCATATGACAAAAGCAAGGTATTGGGTCTAGGTAGAGTTGCAATCTCAAAAGATCAGCACATGGATAAAGTGATGCTTGTTGAATCCCTTCGTTTCAACTTAATGTTTGTCTCAATGCTTTGTGATCTGAACATGATTGTGATATTTGGAAAATATCGTTGCCTTGTGCTTATGGAATCTGACAAATCTCTAGTCTTTGAAGGGTATCAAAAAGATGATTTGTACATGGTAGACTTCTCAACAGGACCACAATTGGAAGTATGTCTTCTAGCAAAAGCTTCAGAGTGCTGGCTCTGGCATCAGAGGCTAGGGCATGCTGGCATGAGGAACTTGTACACTCTCACGAAGAAGAAGCATGTCGTAGGCATCGAGGGCGTCAAGTTCAAGAAGGATCATCTGTGTGGTGCCTGCGAAGCTGGAAAGTTGACAAGGGTCAAGCATCCCTCGAATATAATCATGACGACATCATGTCCCTTCGAGCTGCTTCACATGGACTTATTTGGCCCAACTCACTACTCTACTCTTACTACCACTGCTTGCCTCTATAGCTTCGTCATTGTTGATGATTACTCAAGATATACATGGGTGCATATAATCCTCTACAAGAATGAAGTGTAGGATGTCTTCAGATGATTCACCAATCGTGCTATGATGATCTATGGCATCAAGATCAAGCACATCAGAAGTGACAATGGCACAAAATTCAATAACACTGGCCTCGACACTTATCTTGATACATTGGGCATCACTCATGAGTTCTCAGCTCCATACACACCTAAGCAAAATGGCATCCTGGAGCATAAGAACAGAACCCTCATTGAGATGGCATGGACGATGCTTGATGAGTACAAGACACCAAGGAAGTTCTGGATTGAAGCCATTGACACTGCATGTCACATCATCAACAGTGTTTATCTTCACAAGCTTCTAAAGAAGACATCATATGAGCTACTAACTGGTAAGAAGCCAAACGTCAGTTACTTTAGAGTATTTGGTGCTAGGTGCTAGATCAAGGATCCACATCACACTTCCAAATTTGCACCGAAAGCACATGATGGTTTTATGCTTGGTTACAGAAAGGATTCACACTCCTATAGTGTCTTCAACCTCTTTCACTATAAAGTGGTTGAAACCGTGGATGCGCGGTTCGATGAAACTAATGGCTCGCAAAGAGACAACCTGCCAAATGTGCTAGATGAAATCCCAAAGTGAACCATCAACCTCATCGGTATTAGAGAGATCATACCTTCAGAGGCTTAGGCTGAAGAATAACTCATCATCTCTGTAGCCAATCAACCCGAAGAGAATGCTCAGTCTGAAGTCAATGCCGATAATGAAGACAACGATCAGCAAGACCAAAGTCTTTGTCCAGTTCATCCTCGTGTTGCAAATGAAGTGCAGATTGAGAAGATCATCGATAGCATTAATGCACCTGTCCCACTCACTCGTTCAAGAGCAACACAGCTAGCAAATTTCTATGGGCACTTTGCATTTGTCTCTATATCTGAACCCAAGAAAGTTGCTGAAGCCTTCATGGAACCTGAATGGATTCAAGCTATGCAAGAAGAACTTCAATAGTTTGAGCTGAACAATGTGTGGGAATTGGTTAAGCGTCATGATCCTCGCAAGCACAATATCGTAGGCACCAAATGGATTTATCGCAACAATGAAGATGAGCATGGTCAAGTTGTCAGAAACAAGGCTCGTCTCGTTGCTCAAGGATACACTCAAGTTGGAGGGATTAACTTCGATGAAACATTTTCTTCGGTGGCTAGGATTGAAGCCATTCGCATACTGCTAGCCTATGCCAACCATCACAACATCCTCCTGTACCAAATGGATGTGAAGAGTGCCTTTCTGAACGGAAAAATTGAAGGAGAAGTGTATGTTGCACAACCACCTGGTTTTGAAGACCAAAAGCGTCCTGCCATGGTATAAAGCTCAACAAGGCACTGTATGGCCTCAAACAAGCCCCTCATGCTTGGTATGGCACACTCAAAGACTTCCTTAAGAGCAAAGCCTTCAAACCTGGTTCCCTGGATCCCACACTCTTCACGAAGACATATGATGGAGAATTTTTTGTATGCCAAATCTATGTGGATGACATTATCTTCGGCTGCACGGACAAGAAATACAGTGATGAATTTGGACACATGATGCAAGAGAAATATCAGATGTCCATGATGGATGAGCTGAAATTCTTCCTCGGTCTACAAATCCGTCAACAAAGCAACGACATCTTCATATCACAATAAAAATACCTCAAAGATTGCCTGAAGAAGTTTGGAATGCAAGACTGCAAAGGATACACGACGCCAATGCCAACCAAAAGTCATCTGGGCCCCGATGACAATGGTAAAGAGTTCGATCAAAAGGTATACCGCTCCATGATTGGTTCTTTACTCTATTTATGTGCATCTAGGCCAGATACCAAATATAATGCTTAGCGTTTGCATGTGTGCCCGATTCCAAGTAGCACCAAAGGAGTCGCATCACTTAGCTGTGAAGCGAATTCTTCGATATTTGGCTTACACCCCAACACTAGGATTATGGTATCCAAAGGGCTCAGAGTTTGATCTTGTTGGATTCTCAGATGCTGATTATGCTGGTGACAAGGTTGATCGCAAGTCCACATCAGGCACATGTCACTTTCTTGGATGATCTCTTGTCTGTTGGTCTTCAAATAAGCATAACTGTGTATCTCTCTCCACTGCTGAATCTGAATACATTGTTGCTAGATCTTTCTGCGCTCAGCTTCTATGGATGAAGCAAACACTCAAGGACTATGGCATCCACCTGAAGCATGTGCGACAATGAAAGAGCCATCAAGATTGCCAACAATCTAGTTCAGCACTCGAAGACAAAGCACATTCAGATCCGTCATCACTTTCTCAGAGATCATGTCATGAAGGAAGATATTGATATCACTCACGTCAACACTGAAGAGAAATTGGCAGATATCTTCACAAAGCCCTTGGATGAGAAAAGGTTTTGCAAGTTGCGGTGTGAGCTAAATATCTTATAACCCTCAAATGTCCTGTAATTGGACACACAACCTAACACTTATGCACGTTGATGACTTAGATGTGCAACACACAAAGTAACGTATATCTTCAATCAATGAAGACATACATTCTAAGTGTGAATACATTAACGCAGAATTTGACTTCAGAGCACCATGATAATTGTGCACCATGTCTGGGTCTAATACTTCCTATACGCTGGGTAATGCCACCACCAAAATCTCTTTGAAGTGTTTCATGTGGCGTCATAATTGCATAGTCTTCGCATTTGATTTGTCTCAACATTGATTTGTCTCAACATTGATTTGACTTCATGTTTATCTTCACAATGTTGAGTTGGTATTATCCTGATATATACATATATTCGTGTTCAGTCCTCTGCAGCATTCACTTATAGCTATGTCTTCATATTTGAATTTTTCTTGATCTAAGTGAATCTGATCAGACCCTAACCACTTTTGTGCTTCCTCCTCAAACTCTATCTGTCCAAATCATATGAATTCTATTAAAACCTGTCAATTGTATTCTCTGAGTCCTTGTTAGTAGAAGATAATGAGACAAACATTTAAATCTGTTTTTAATGCCATATCCTTTTTGCCTAAATACCGAGAAGCCGGAACGACAACCTGGCAATCCAGGCGTGCGTGGGAACATGGATCAACTCCCAATGAGTTGCATGCAAGCCACATGTCCTTCAGATGTGAACCACCAGGGCCACCTGCGTAATTACGTGGTGCTACCCCCTTCCTTATAGATACACACTCACCGCGGTCATTATCTCTTCTTCCACCTCGCCATCTCGCACAAACCCTAGTGCCTCCGCTAGCTCGCGTCGACGCCGGAGACGAAGTGCTTGACTGCCGCAACTTCTTCGACGCCGTCCTCACGCTGGCCGCGGAACTCGTCCTCTCTGCCGTCGCCGTAGGTGTCTTCCGTCGCCAAGTTAGGGCATGAAAGATTGAACTGCTCGGCCTCCAACTCTACCTCGTCTAGCAGTTCATCCGCGGTAATTAAATCTTACTTTTTACTATCTTTTAGATCCGGCAGATCCATCCACTTCAACCAAAAGTGGTATCTTCACTTCCAAATATGGATCCATCCTTATCTCCATCTCATATCATGCCAAGTATATTCACTTATGCTTCATAACTAGTCAGATTCCTCACTTGTACTTATTCATGGATTCGTACAAATCTGGAACCGACTCTCTTCAAATAAGTGAATGTCTTCCCGCTATGAGGTCAATGTCTTCAAACTGATTTATCTTCAAAATCTTCTGAGAATGCATATGATCTCTTCCCCTTCCCTCGCATCTCTAATGCTGTCACAGGTACATGTCCGTGGGAGAATCCCTTGGTTCTCATAGTCTGCATTCATTTGCAGAGTTCTTACAACGTCATATTCACTCACCTGAAGCCAGTTCCTGTCTAACCAACAAAAGGAAGCCATTCACTGTCTTGAAGCCTTTCAATCTGAATACAATGGCAACAGAGAAATCAGCTAGAAAGGGCGGCAGGCAACGCTATGGAGATACAGCAAAGGATTTACCTCCTGATATGTTTGAGCTGTACAAGTCAGATCCTGAGGAAAGCTACAACTAGTGCAAGACCCGAATCCAATGGATTCGAAGATATTGAGCAGAAGAATGGTTCAAATACAGATTTGTGATGGATGAATATGCTGAAAAGAACACTATCAAGCGCCCATGGGGAGACATTCTGTACAAAAATCTATAGCCCAAGTCCAAGTTTGAAGCCATTGCTCAAGGTTTCTACCCATGCATGGTCCATGGACCGATGCCAGAGAATGCCGACACATCATCTGTGTTATGGTGTCGCGAAGACAATCTCTTCAAACGCAACTATAAATTTGCCAAGGAGTCAGCCACCAAGAACAAAAAGGAGTTTGGACTCAACTTCAACCCTAGCCCATCTGCTCCAAGGGCTGATGGTGCACGCGATGCCAATCCAAATGTCATTGGCCCCTTCTACAACTTTGATGGCCTTCTCTCTCATATAGCTGTATAGAGGGTTACGGTGGAGCTGTCTGTTGATGACACAGATTCTGAAGAAGCACCAGCACCACCAAAGCAGCAAAAGAAGAAGAAAACCAAGTCTTCAAGGCTCTCTGCCTCACTAAAAGCTTCGTGTGTGAAGCCATTGGCCACTGCACCTCCTGAAGCCAGTGTGTAGTCCGAAGACTTTCCTCTTGTCTCCAAGAAGACCGAGAGGACCAAGAAAGCCAAGAAGCCCAAGAAGATTTCCGGGGATGAACTGACTGTAGCTGCCGTTCTCAGGAATGAAGAATACACCATTGATCTATCAAGTGACGAAAATCTTGGTGATGACACACTTGAGCAACTCATCAAGAGCAAACAAGAGGCGGAGATCTTCAATGATCTGTCCCTATTTGATGTGGATATCCTGAACAACTTCATCGATGAGTGGTTTGATGATCATACCATCAGTATTGATGATCTTCAGCTATCGGTGGACATCAGCGTCACATTTTACGGAGCTATTGCCAATAAGATGGCCGTGGCTTAGAAGATAGTCGAGCTCAAGAACAAAACTGACAATGAGAAGGCACACTTCAAGAAGAACATGGCCAAGCTTAGGGTGGCAGATATTCAGATCTTCAAGAAGATGTTGCATGAGCTCAAGGCACAATTTCACAAGAAGCATGAAGAAGGAAAAGGTTCAAGAGAGCGCATGAAGTACTTTGCGCAAAAATGTGTTGAGCACACAATGAGGCTGAGAAGCGCACGGCTCTTGGGCATCCTAGCATTGACACAAGAATGGCTGCCAAGCCTACAAAGAAGTCTACTATGGCCCGAACTGAAGCATCAAGGCAAGAAGAACCTCGCATTGTCTTCCCTGCCAGCATGACAGACTCAAAGCCTAAGGTCCCCTCAGCAGCCTCCGAACTAAAGAAGACAAGGGCAGCTGAAGCTGATGCTAGGAAGTGCAAGCACAAGAATGCTTCTGATGAGGCCCCATCCAAGAAGAAATTGAAGACAAGGTCTTCTAAGAAAGAGCATGCCGCGGCCTCTGAGCTCCTTGTTGTTGAGCCCATTTCTGTTGCCCGTCCAGCCTCCACCAACCAAGAACGTCACCTTGTGATCCACGAGCCTACTTTCATAGAGGCTCCTGAAGATGAAGAAGTTCCAGCTGTTGACCCCATCACAGCTGAAGACATTGGTCGTGAAGACAATGTTGAAGTTGATGAAGTCTTTCCTCAACTTGAGCACCAATTGGTATCATCGCCTATTCTTACGACTAGCAAGCTCATCAGCAATGGTCGTCCCTTGAGGCCAATTGATCAAGATGATTCATGGGCCGATTGCCCTCAACAAGACACCCCCATTCATGATGAGGCACAGAAGTCCACCACCTCAAGTCACCACTCCGGTGCTTGACGACGACAACTACATGGTGCAGACCACTCCATCACCAAAGGCGTCGCTCGCATATCACAGGCTTCGCAAAGGCCCCAGGCCGCAGGTTACCATGTCGAGCATTCCAGAAGGGGAGGTGCACCAAATCTCAGTAACACGTCAAGTGTTTCCCGAAGCCACCCCTGCTGTGAGTGTCTCCGAGTCTGAAGCCAAAGCTGCTGAAGACATTCCGGCTGCATCAGTCGATGACGATCAAGAAGACAAAGAAGAAGAAAGAGTTGCCACACCCCCTGCTGCAGAACCAGTCATTCTCGAGGAGAAAGTGATTGTGCCCGATCCTCATGTTATTGAGTAAACGGAAGTTGAAAACACTGAGGCTGCCACCAACAATGATGCTGATGCCAATGATGTTGTCATGGCCGAAGACAATGTGGAGCCTGAAGCTAATGTGGTGCCCGAAGCTCATGTGCAATCTGAAGCCTATGTCCATGCTGAAGCCACTGTTGGACCTCCTAGGCCTCACACCATTGAACATGCCTTTGATTGTGGATAGCTGGTCATTGTGAAATGGCATGTCTTGCCTCTGCCAACTGCTCCCGGTATGGACTACCTAGCACCGGGAGGCTCTGACGTCCTACCTTACGAGCTGGGTTGCCCAGCATTTACAGGTGAGCTACGGCAGTTCCAGTGGCTATCCCACCGCACGTTCAAGCCCAACGTCGGCGAGAAGTACAATGGCAAGACCCATCCGTTAGAGTTCCTCAGCATCTACACCGTCGCGATGCAAGCCACTGGAGCTCATGAGTACAAGGTGCTTGCCAACTACTTCCCATTGGCCTTGAAACCCAATGTCATGTCTTGGTTGATGCACTTGCCGGCGGATTCCATTTCTTCTTGGTCGGATCTGTGTCATCAGTTCATTGGGGCCTTCACTGGAGGCCACCAAGTTCATGGCCAGGCGAGTGATTTGCATATCATTCCCCAGAAGGAAGGCGAAAACCAACGCAAGCACATACAGAGGTTCAGCCGAGTGCAATACAACATCCCGGATGTTCATCCTGCTGCCGTGATCAGCGCATTCCATCAGAATGTGCGTCACCGCAAGATGCGTGAAGAGCTGGCAATGAACAAGGATAAGGATGTGGCCGAACATTAAGTTCTGGCCCATAGATGTGCCCGAGCTGAAGAGGGAAGGAAGTACCCCGGCGAAGATGCCGGTGCGGAAACCGATTCTACTGACGAAGACACCGCCGCCCCGACGAAGAAGGGTCAGCGTCACAACAGGAAACGCAAGGGCAAGGCCGTGCTTGCCATCGAGGGATCTGACGACACGGGCGCCACCAAGAAGGCCAAGGCGGACGACCCCGGCAAGGAGATTGCTAGGTGCGCTGCTTGCCAGACCTTGGCGGCTGCCGACAACCCAGGGAGCTCCGACAAGCAGTATTGCAAGATCCACCGCACCAAGGGCCACGACCTCCAGAACTGCCAACAAGTTGAGTTGCTTGCTGAAAAGCAAAAAGCCAAGTATGAGAGGCGGGACAGGGAGAAGGGTCAGGATGATGCTGAAGGATCCGGCAAGAAGTGTGCGGCCAAGGAGGTCGCCGCGACAAGGACAACCAGCAAGAGAGGCCCGCTCGAGGCCGCGACAAGAAGCAGGAAGACGACGATCATGACGGGGACGACGAGTCTGGCGAGCATGAGTTCAGAAGGCTATGGAGGCCATGTAGGTCGATGGTGGCGTCTCGCTGCATACTTCTCACCGCCAGCTCAAGCAGTGGGCGCGTGAGATCACAACAGCAGAGCCGTCGTTCGACGCTCAGAAGCCGCTGAAGTGGTCCAACATGCCCATCATCTTTGACGCCGAGGACCACCCTGATCGCGCAACTGTTGTTGGGTGTTTGCCATTGTTGGTTTCACCAATGATACGCAACCTCAAGGTGAACAAGACGCTAATTGACGGCGGGGCTGGTCTGAACTTGATCTCACCCGTTGTGATCAAAAGGCGACAAATTCCTGACGGAGACCTCGAGGAGGCGGGTACATTTCAAGGGGTCAACCCAGAAAGGAGTCAGCCGAAGGGCAAGGTCACGCTGCCTGTGATGTTTGGAGGCGAGCTGAACTACAGGACAGAGAAGATTGTATTTGATGTAGCCGAGATTCACTTGCCCTGCAACACGATTCTCGGCCGCCCGGCACTAGCCAAGTTCATGGAGGCATCACATTACGCCTACAACATGCTGAAGATGTCTGGGCCAATGACCATCATCACCGTTCCCTATGACAAGAAGGTTGCATTGATTTGCACCAACCTACTCTACTGGGAAGCAGTTGGAGCAGCTGCCGCCAAGGCGCTTGCTCCTGCCGCCGAACTCCCTGGAGGGAAGAAGAAGGCCGGCAGGACCTCTCGCACCACTCCGGCAAGCGCACCGCTTCGGAGTGTTGTGCTACCGTCGAGGACATGCCAGAGAGCTCCACCGGCAAGAGCAAGAAATCCAGACCTGCGTCACCAGAGACCAAGAGGGTGTCCGTCAAGGAGGATGGCACGGGAGGGGCTTTCACCATAAGCTCCACCCTCGACAGCAAATAGGAAAGCGCGCTCATCACTTTCTTGCGGGCGAATGTCAATGTGTTTGCATGGCAAGCATCCGACATCCCCGACTTTCCCAGGGAAGTGATTGAGCACCATCTTGCTGTCTGTCCCCATGCGCAACCCGTCAAGGAGAAGGTCAGGAAGCAAGCTTTGGAACAACAAGAGTTCATCACAGAGGAGATCAGGAAGTTGGAAGCGGCAGGCTTGGTGAGAGGAGTGCTCCATCCGACGTTGTTGGGCAATCCGGTAGTGGTGAACAAGGCGAATGGGAAGTGGAGGCTATGTATTGACTACACAGATATCAATAAGGCTTGTCCCAAGGACCCCTTCCCATTGCCGCGCATTGACCAGATTCTCGACTCCACGGCCGGGTGTGATCGGTTATCATTCCTCGACGCCTACTCGGGCTACCACCAGATCTTCATGACAAGAGAAGACGAAGAGAAGACAACATTCATCACCCCATGTGGTACGTATTGCTTTTTATGGATGCCTTTTGGGTTGAAGAGTTTCGGCTCAATGTTTCAAGAGCAGTCCAAATTGGTTTTGAACCCCAACTACATAGAAATATGGAAGCTTATATGGATGACATAGTGGTCAAAACCAAGGACAAGGCAACTCTTGTGCAAGACTTAGAATAGACGTTTGCCAACCTGTGCAAGATCAACCTCAAGTTGAACCCTGAGAAGTGTGTATTTGGCGTTCCGTCCGGCAAGAGGATTACAAATTTTAAATCTAACAAGTGCTCGTAGGCTTACAAACAAAAAAGAGATAAGATGCCCGTACTCCCTTTCTTGTCCCTCTCCTCAGAAGGTGGAACAAGATAGCAGGAGGGCAAAAATAGTGCCTAGGAGAGCTGCAAGGAGCAGAAGGCACCAAGAGAACGTCCCGGTGCCGGGAGGGGAGGTGGAAGATGAGGAAATGGGCCGGCGATACGCGACGAAGGTGTCGGTGCCCGCGTACTCCGACTTGACGGCCGCCACCCGCCATCTTCGCCTTCTCCAACCCTCCTATGTCAGCCGCCCAAGGAGGCGACAGGGGATGCGCCGTTGAAGAGCTTGATGAGGAAGGCCCTCGGCAGGCCACACGACGTAGGGAGGGGCGACATGGGCAGTTGGAGATGAGGTCAACGTGACCTCGCTCAACGCTCTCGTCGTCACTGTCGCTACCCTCCTCGTCACTCCCGCTTGAAGAGTAATCTTCAACGTCAGAGGAGCTCTCTACACAGAACTTCAGGCGAGTTCTAAGCTCTCCAAAGACCTTGACGGAGAGCAGGCCACCCTCCATTAATTTGAAGTAGAGGACAAGCCCCGCCTTCAGGCTGTGGACATGAGTGAATGTCTTCCATCCGCAACGGAGGTACATGACGTGAGGAGCGGGGAAGTCGACGTCGACCCGCGTGTCGCTGTTCCCACAACCCCTCATTTGCAACCTGAGGGTCTAGGGTGGATTGAGCTCCATATCCCGAGAAAATGGGGTAGGGAGATGGAGGCGGCGATGCGGTGGCCAGCACAGCCTGATGAAGAACTCGCGGGGCTAGTCCCCAGCGTGGCCCTACATCGGGGGAGGCATTGCCAGCGGAGGCGAGGCTGATGCGCCGCCCTGTCCCCCTCACCCCGAGCACCACGGCGACCTCGGCCTCGCCCCCTCACCATTGCTCTCGTGGCTGGCGCCGCCGTAAGGAGGGATGGGCTGACGAGTAGCAACCCTCGCCGCCACCGTCGAAGGACCGGCGCCTCCTTTCGCCATGGCAAATGGAAGAAAGGAGCCGAAGTGAATGGAGACGATGATGAAAGGATGTGGGATGCCATCCCCATCCCCCTCCTTATAAAGGAGCGGGGTCGGGGCTCGGCCGTCCCACTCGACCAATCCGGCAATCGGGTGTGCAGAGGATCGGGACAGACCCAGTGCCCCAATCAGCGATGGCCTGGTTTCCCGCCTCCGCTGCCCGCCACCTGCATGGGGTACACGTGGCGAGCAAGCAGAATCAAGGGATGGGTGGGGCGACCGTTTGTCACCCCGTGATCTTGGGGCACTGACGCCTTAAAGACCACGACCCGAGTCCACCCAAGTAAATGAGCCGCGCCTCCGCGCCTCCCTCTTTTTATAGGGAAGGTGCGAGCCGCCTCTTTACCGTGATATGACGCATGTGTGCGAGAACCGCCCCATGCATGAACCCCACGTCACGCACGACCCTCCACATCGTGCATTCAATGCATGTCGTGGGGAAGCGCAGCGGATGAGAAGTTACTGTGGTAAAATCCGCCCCACCTGCCCGCGCATCGTTCTGGGCCTAGCCCAACAACGCAGCGCGATTATGTGTGGCCCAGGCCTGGGGGCTCCTGTCAGTGTACAAAACTAGGGGCTCTCCTTTTGACCCCTTTACTTGTGCACGGGCAGTCAGAGCCGCTCCCGCGGCCACACTTAACAAGGCAGAGGAGGAAAGCCGGAGGGAAACAGAAGCATAAGAAAAACTAAGCAATGCCAAGGCCAAAAACACTGAAGAACGAACGAGCAATGTGGACTCCCCCGGCAAGACCCTTGCCGGGGAGACCTCCGTGGCCCCAGCAAGAGCCTTGCTGGGGAAACTTGCCCAACAGCAGCAGAGCGAGCCACCCTTGAGCCCAGGAGTTCCAAACACCGCTGACGACTGCATTGGAACCAAGGCTCGGGAGGCACCTCCGTGGTGACATGGAGATCTTTGTCAAGATCATGAACACGCAAGATCAGATGAGGACCAGAAGACGACGACCCCCAGCGAGATCCTTGCCGGGGACAACCGCGACGCCACGACAAGACCCTTGCCGGGGACGCCAGCAGGGCCGCAGCCAGACCCGCATCTACCAAAGTTCCACCGTGGTCCCCAAGAAGCTGCTAGCTCAACCAGCTGGGCGGGCACCTGCGTGGCGACAAGCGGTCTCTACACTGACCCATCAAGCACCTGCGTGGTGGCATGCAAGTCTTCCTGAAGGCTCCACCACCGCGCCAGCCCAGCGGCCAGCCAACGTGGCACCACAACACCTCGTCAGTTCAGACGCATATCGAAGCTAGGCATGGCGGCGATAGCTGGGACGTGCTTCCTTGCCGTCCCTGATAAAGTGAGAGGGGCACGTCGGTAACGCATTAAATGCGTTTGCCAACGGTGCCAGAGGATAGACTCATCCACTGTAGACATTTCCACCTCCTGTGTGCCAACGTGGCAACCCCTTTTTCCTATAAAAGGAGGCCCGAGGCAACCAGGAGGAGGATTGGGATCTTTTGGGAAAAGTTGGACCCCGTAGCTAGCTCAAGAACACTCTCAATACATCCACCAAAGCAGGACTAGGGTATTACGCATTGTCAGTGTCAAAACCGGTGGATCTCGGGTAGGGGGTCCCGAACTGTGTGTCTAGGCGGATGGTAATAGGAGATGGGGGACACGATGTTTTTACCCAGGTTCGGGCCCTCTCAATGGAGGTAAAACCCTACTCCTACTTGATTGATCTTGATGATATGAGTATTACAAGAGTTGATCTACCACGAGATCGAAGAGGATAAACCCTAGAAGCTAGCCTATGGTATAATTGTTATTGTTGGTCCTACAGACTAAACCCTCCAGTTTATATAGACACCGGAGGGGGCTAGGGTTACACAGAGTTGGTTACAAGGAAGGAGATTTACATATCGGTATTGCCAAGCTTGCCTTCCACGCCAAGGAGAGTCCCATCCGGACACAGGACGAAGTCTTCAATCTTGTATCTTCATAGTCCAACAGTCTGGCTGTCTGGATACCCTCTAATCCAGGACTCCCTCAGTAGCCCCCGAACCAGGCTTCAATGACGATGAGTCCGGCGCGCAGATTGTTTTCGGCATTGCAAGGCGGGTTCTTCTTCAAACTCTAAGTACCTGCTAAATATTGTCCACCTTCTCATAAATGTTGCGCTTCTTGGCTTCTGCGTCCAATAATGGCCATCTTCCACGTGTCAAGCGAATGTGAGGAGCCAGGGTGTTTTTACATTTACCATCGCATCTATATGAATGAAATGTCTAGTAAAGAGACGAGGATCCTCAGATCCAAACCACACCATCCTCCCTCAGCAAGCATTCATCGGAGCGCGCCCAAAAAATCCATCCCAGCATGGCCGGCCAGTGCAGCTCCTCCTCTCGCTCCCGCAGCCCCAAGCCCGGAGATTGGGAGAAGTGTTCCGTCCCACACAGCCAATTGGTGAAGCTACAGACCCAGGGATTCCTCCCTCCAGCGTATATGGTCCCGGTTCGAGCCAGGCTCGCTACCTATAATGGCGGGGAGCAAGCGGAGAGCTTTCCCAACCCCTCTAAGGGAGAGCGGGTATGCCTTGTCCCTTATTTGTTAAGGGGACTCGGATTTCCAATCCTTCCATTTCTCCGAGGGCTCCTGGAGTTCTACGGCCTCCAGTTGCACAACCTCACCCCTGCCTCCATACTGCACATCGCTGGTTACATAGCTCTTTTGCGAGTTGTTTCTGGGTTGCGAAGCTCATTTCGCGCTGTGGAAGAAGTTGTTCTGCCTTGTGCCCCGTACACAGAGGGGATCAATATATCAAGTGGGCAGAGGCGAAGTATGGCGCATTGCCGGGATCGGATACCTATCCGGTACCCCAAAAAAGACGTCCGAGGACTTGCCTTCGGAATGGTTTTATATGGAGGATGTTCCTCTCTCGGATCCTATCCGGATTGGTCTTCCTGAGTTCGACAACTCCCCTTTGAAGAAACGCCTAAGCTGGCGCCCACGGAGCCCAGAAGAGGAAGATGATAGAGACGTATTTTATCTGATGGGCCGGATAAAGTTGCTAGCCAAATCAAGACTGACCATAACTGAGGTTATGACAATATGCATTATGCGGGAGGTGCAGCCACTTCAATATCGAGGCCACCCCATGTGGCACTTCAACGGGGAAGATGATGCCACTCGCTGCGGGCGCAAGGGACTGGACTCAGTTGCTGTCCTAGAAAAAATTCTATCCGATCTGTATAAGGGGGAACAAGAGGAGTTCCTCCGCATCAAGCCACGGGATGGATTGTCCATGAATAACCCTCGAAGCTGGGTGAGCTTCCGCTCTTTTTACTTCCATCATACCATTGTTTTCGTGATAAATATTTACCTTGCCGTTTCATCGCAGGAACTGCGTAAGGCGGTAGGGGACATCAATAGCCCACCTCCACAACCGGAGGATCCTGAATGGGTCCTCGACCCCGTCCTCAAAGAGTATCCGGACATATTCATGGAGCTGATTGATAGGATTTTCTATCAGCTAAGCTGTGATGACGCCATGGTGACCATTATAGCTGACTACCATGGGCTACTCCCAGCCTCGCAGGTAAATGAGACCGGAGTCCCAACCTTTGAAAAGGATTTCCTTTTATGCACTTCACCTACCGTATACAAACGGTGTTTTAAAGGGAAGGCCCTCGGGACGCCATGCCGAGCCCGCGACGACTCGCCAACAAGGGGTTTCAAAGTCGGGCAGGCTAGAAAGGAAGGCGGTCCGGACGGAGACGCCGACGCAGAGGTATGATGCAACACCTCACTCCGTGGTTGTCGTCTTTAAAAACATAATAACACCCGTGTTTCCTAGAAGGAAGAACGCTCACCAGACAATATCCGGAGAGGTCACCGATCACGCCTCTACCAGTCGGGCTCCAGGGCCGGACATAGAGGCGGAAGCTAACACGAGGCACATGCCGGATACTCCATCTACAGAGGATGCGGATAAGGTATCCGCTACGAATTCCGAAGTGGAGAGCGCCATGAATCACAGGCGTCGCCGAGCCGTACTCTATGACGCTTGTTTCTGCCGAGAGGCGTTTGATGCATTCAACTCAGGAGATTCGTACATCCGTGCTGCTCAAAATGGTCTAGCCAGAGCCACGGACCAGTATGTAAAGAATGTGCGGGTAAGAAAATTTGATGAGTATATATATCAGTATCCCCTGAGACTTGAAATAGTTGGCACAACTGATTTAAGGATCATTTATTGTGCAGGTTCTTACAGAGAAGAATACTCAACTATCACAGGAGCTGGAGGAATGCAAGACCCAACTTCGGGCCGCCGTTGCCGCATTGAGGGAACCTGAAAAGTCCGCAGCTGGTAACATTTGTTTCAAAGAATAATAGGTACCATATAGTGTGCGGCATGGCTGTAGATCTAACAATAGATATTGCATATGACTCCAGAGAGAATCCGGAGGACCAGCATGTCGTACGACAGCTAAAGGCTGGCGAACGCGTGCTGACTAAGGTCATGCGGGAGAAAAACAATCTCCAAGAGGCCAATACCAAGCTGAGCGTGGAATTGAAAGATGTTCGAGGCCAGCTTGCCGACTCCGTGAAGGAGAATAAGCGGCTTTGACGCGGCATTTTCAGTAAGTGCTTGAATGAACCCTTAAAAGAGTGCGGCGAAGAAACTGGCTAACAGAGTTATGTCTGCAGGTATGCTGACGGGTCGTCCCGCGAAGGAGATGCCCGGGTCTACGGGTGATCTTCTACCCGAGCTCTCACAACTGCACAAACAAGTTCGGTAGGTGATGCAAGGTATTGCCCAGGCCTTGTGGCCATCCGTCTCCCTGCCAGCAGGCATTGGAGAGCTTGCGGAGAAGCTCAAGGGAGCACGGCAGCGCTTCCGATAATGGAAGATATCGGCCTGCCGTCAAGATGCCAGGGAAGCCTGGGCCATGGTGAAGACGCGGTATACCAAGGCTGACCCAAACCACATGGCCGAGGTCGGACCTGTGGCACCCGATGGGAAAGAGATCCCCGTTAGCTTAGTGTATGGGCAAGTAGAATTAGCCGCAAAGTATTCCCAAAAGGATTGTAGGCTAGACAGCCTGTTGGATGGTATAGAAGAGGAATTTAGTCATTCTACATGACTATGTAATTAAAGTGACATGTATAATGCCTTCTAGCCGGATTGTAAATCATTTGTCATGGCGGATCTTTCACTTCAACCTCGGGACCCAATAGTCCGGAGTGTATCCGAATACCGCTCAGTTATATAAGAACCCGGGTATGCGTGGAAACTAGGCGTAGGGGTAATTAGTGCTTGAACAGACAAGTACCCAACTAGTTATGTTATATTACATGGGTAGTAAGAAACATCTTCTAGGGAGAATAGTTCCGTTAAGGGTTCCTTTCCCTGGGTACGCATGCCCTAAAGTGCACGTCCGGACTGCGAGAGGAGTCGCAGGCAAAAACATCTGGGGGCATGTATGGAAAATAAATAAAAATCATCTTTTGTTCACCGACCGAATATTCCCTTAAGAACGCTAGCTTTCGGCTTCACTGTCACAGCCCTAGAATTTGATTGCAAATAGTTGCACAAGCATCCATGCATCATGTCTAAAATTCTTTGAAAGTTGAAATGGGGATTGTTGAAACCCTAGCACCAGATCAACTCAAATAGGTTCAACCTAAAATAATCTTCAATGATTCCAAAATGCCTTTGAAAATGTTCATTATTTTTGTTAAAGGTGAAAACCTCTGCCAAAAATGATGCAAATATTTTTAGGCCATTCCGGATAATTGAACTAATTCATAAAGTATTTGAATTGGGGCATTTAATTGCTATAAATATTATTAAATGCTCCAGAAATTCTGGAAATAGCTAAGGGCCTCTAAGAAAGTTCTGTTATTGCCCATAGTTAATTTCAGGATTTATAGAAATGATTTGGTGTTTTTGCTAAATCAAAAACAAATTGCAAAATTAGAAAAACTGAAACAAATAATAAAAGAGAGGGAGAGAAGGCCACTAGGCCACCTACCTAACCTACCTGGCGGCCCAGCTGCGGCCCAGCAGTGCTGGCCCAGCCCAGCCGTCGCACCGTCTTCAACCTCCTTCCAGTAGGCAGGAGGGCGTGTGTTCCGCGCGTGCGTGCACGCGCTGTGGCCACCTCCTCTCTCCCTGCCTGCCTGGACCTCCCTCGCATCGCCACGCACCTCCCTGGTCTCTCTCTCACTCTCCCCATGCTCCTCCCCCTCCTCTGTCTCGATCTTTCACGCACACCCGAGCGTTGCCGTCGCCGCCGATCGCCGTAGCCGTGGCCACCGGCCACCGCACCCCCTACCAACATACCCATAAGCTCCGTCGCGACGCCCTCTTCCTCATCGCCAAGACACGTGACGCCGGGAGCCCCGTGCCGTCGTCCTCGCCTTCATCTTCTTCCGCGGGATCTGATGACAACCGTCGACGATTCGACATCGTCCGAGCTGCCCCGAGCACGCTGGCCATCCCTACGACACCGCAGTCAGCCCCTGAGCATTTTCCCCCTCTCCCTGTGGTCAACCCCTTCCTCTAGCCGCCTCCTCCACCGGAGCCGAGACGCTCCGCCGCACAAGCTCGACGCCAGTGTCCTTCCGGTGACATTTTGGTCCCGTGCATATGTCCGTTGGACTCGTGCGCACGCGAGGAACACATAGGTGCTAACCGCTAGCTTCTCCGCGCGCTGCGTCGTCGGTTTCGTCGATGTCCGAGCTCCGGCGGCCGCCCAGCTTGCTACCGTCGCTGCCACTGACCACCCCAGCTCGCCCCGCGTGCTCCACTAGATGCGCCTCACCGCAACGCGTC
Organism: Triticum aestivum; assembly: GCF_018294505.1. NCBI lineage: Eukaryota > Viridiplantae > Streptophyta > Magnoliopsida > Poales > Poaceae > Triticum > Triticum aestivum. The sequence continues at coordinate 186,727,058 of NC_057806.1, forward strand.
CGTAGAGCCCAGCCACGCAAGCTCCCGACGCCGGAGATGGCCGGACGAGGAGCGCCGCCACGTTCTGTTACCGTCGGGGGTTAAACGCCGGCTAGATGACGTGGCAGGTTAGTTTAGCCACTAACCCCGCAGTTAGCTTAACCTTGTGCCATTGACGGAAGGGCCCCACACCCTAATTAATCCCCATCTTTTATTCCCTGTATAACTTAGACTAATCCACTGGGCCCACATGTCAGGTTGACCTTGCTGACGTGGCCGTTGACCGGACCCACCTGTCATTGACCCTGGACAGCATTGTGTCACTGACCAGTGGACCCCACTGGTCAGGTTTGACCAGGACCCGTCTAGTTGACCTGCTGACATCACCTTGACATAGTGCTGATGGAGTAAAGCTTTTTCTGGAATTAAATAAATCGGAAAATATTTAGAAATTCCAGAAAATAGTATAGACTTCAAAAATTCATATAAATTCAAGGTAACTCCAAATGAAATATTTTATATATGAAAAATTATCAAAAAAATCCAAAGAATCTGAATATGGTATTTTCATGCATGTTTGAACAAGTTAACCTCACTTAATAGGACAATTCATGATTATGGAATAATTGGTAATTGGTTTTGGAGTTGGAATTTGCTATAGGTTTGAATTCCACTTCAATGAATATGGCTAACTGTTGCACGAGGTCAATTCAGTACCTTAATATGATATATCATTCATATGTATGTGCATTGCATTGATTGCGGTTCCTTTTGTGTTTGCCGGTGGTTGTTCCCTCTCGGTAGACGTTCGTTTCCGACGACGTGATCGATGACACCGATGAAGAGATATACTATCTTCAGAAGTGCCAGGCAAGCAAAAACCCCTTGGTCATTCCGATATAATCCCACTCTCTCACTCCTGCTCTCTTTTACTGCATTAGGACAACAACGTTTCAACTGTTACATGCTGCGGTAGTTGAACCCATTTCCCCTGCATGACCTGTCATTGCCACAGTAAATAGATGAAACCCACTAGCATGAGTAGGAGTTGTTTGAGCCCTGGTGTGCCTACTCATTCATGCTTGTTATCATGCCTGCTATTGCTTAGAGTTGACTCAGGTCTGATTCATCGGGAATGAATTGGAACGTGGTGAACATGTCCTACCGTCGAGAGCTAAGTGTGTGAAGACGATTTGGTAAAGGTAGCGGTGAGAGGCCATGTAGGAGTACATGGTGGGTTGTCTCATTGCAGCCATTCTCAGGAACTGAGTTCTGTGTTTTTGATCCATGAACAGTTACTACCACACATTGGGTTCCGGTAACTCGGCCCCTCTCGGCTTATTAATCAACTCGATCTCTGTCCAGGAGTTGCAACTAGTTTCTGGTGTTTGTAGGTAGTGTTAGTAGTCTACCAAGTGGCACCCGGTACAGGTGGGCTTGGGACAGACTAGGCACAGTGGCACGGTGTACCAAGTGGCACCCGGATGGTGGGCTTGGGAACCCTGCACACATCGCTTGGGGCCGTGAGCGACACCCCGGCCGGATCTCCTTGCGGATGGAACCCGAATAGGCGATAAACCTGGACTAGAGACTTGTTGGTTAGTCAGGTCGTGGCCGACTCCCTCTCCCGGCTTCTGCTTGAAGGTTGCCGAGGTACATGACGTGTACAGGGCGATAAGTGGCGAGAGCATGTGTGAAGAAGTACACCCCTGCAGGGTTATCATTATTTATTCGAATAGCCGAATTCCTCGGATATGGAAACTTGGACCCCTTGCATAGTTCATAGACAAGTGAAAGTGGATACTCTAAAATGCGCAAGATAAGCGTGAGTGCCATGGATGGCTTTCTCGTAGGGAGACGGGAGCGGATCCATAGTGGTGTATTGGTATGGTGAATATGTGGACTCGTGTGCGCCACCTCAAAAGAGTTACTTGCAGTCGTAGTCCAGGATAGCCACCGAGTCAAAGCTGGCTTGCTGCAGTTAAACTCCACCACCCCTTTCTTGATACCGATGCATATGTAGATAGTTCTGATGTAAGTCTTGCTGGGTACATTTGTACTCACATTTGCCTATTTTATGTTTTGCAGAGACGTCAGTCTCGCTAGTAGTTCCGTGTGGACTTCGACATTTAGCTTGATACCTCAGCTACGATCTTGTGCCCTCGGCAGGATCTGGTAGATAGTCAGGCTTCTCAGTCTTTTTCATTTATAGATGTATGTACTCAGACATGTTAAGCTTCCGCATGTGCTTTGATTGTATGCTATGATTGTTGGGTCATGAGACCCATGTTTGTAATATCTCGCTCTTCCGAGCCTAATGAATAAATACTCTGAGTCGTAGAGTCTTGTTGTGATGCCATGTTGTATTGCACATATTGAGCATATTGTGTGTATGATTGAAATGCTTGGTATGTGTGGGATCCGACAACCTAGTTGTTTATCCTTGGTAGCCTCTCTTATGGGGAAATGTAGTATTGTGCTTCCATGAGCCATAGTAGTCCGCTACAGCCCGGTTCACTGGAGTCCTGCTAGCCTAGCGCTACTGCTCCGGAACACTTGACTGGCCAGCATGTGATTCACTTCGTTCCTGTGTCTGTCCCTTCGGGGAAATGTCACGCGGTGACATCGGGAGTCCTTCCTAGCCTGCTACAGTCTGGTTCATCGGAGTCCTATTAGCCCAGTGCTACAGCCCGGAATCGCACGCTGCTCACCGACATGCTCGATGTTGATTCATGTATGCCTGTCCCTGTAAGTTAGTGCCACTTTGGGTTCACGACTAGTCATGTCGGCCCGGGTTCTCTGTCATATGGATGCTAGCGATACTATCATATACGTGAGCCAAAAGACACAAACGGTCCCGGGCCATAGTAAGGCGACACCCGTGGGAATACCGTGCATGAGGCCGCAAAGCGATATGAGGTGTTACCTGCTAGATCGATGTGACTTGGAATCGGGGTCCTGACATTCACCCAGTCTGAGGTACACATCCAGCTGATCTGGCAGTAACAATCGCAGAGGTGCTCCCCTTATGCCCTAGCCGAATTAATGGGAACGTAGGGCATAAATAAAAGAGCCAGGCAACCCAGCTTGGCCAAAACTTAAGTCATATCGATGCATATAATGGCGAAGAAAAGGTACATGCGGAAGAATAACACATGTGCGGGGCATGAATCCCAGATAAATAATTAAGCTTCTGTGTAAGAAGCCCCCAGGTATAATGAGCGCGGTTAGCGCGTCTATAGTGTGCAAGCAAGGCACAAGTTGGCCCTTGAAGGCCTTGATAAAGAATAAAAGAAGGAAAGAGAGAAAAGACAGATAATTTATATGCAAAAAATGGACAGAGGATAAAAGAAGGAGACGAACATAGAGTCCGGCACTAGGCGTAGAATCTTTGGAGCCTGGCTGCGTTCCATGGGTTTGGCTCAAGTCGATTATTCAATGCATCCCGCAGACGGTACGCTCCACCGGTCAGAACTTGGTCAATAATGGAGGGACATTCCCATTTGGGCTCGAGCTTGGTCTTTTTCTTCTCCGGTAGGCGTAGAACTAGCTCGCCAATGTTATAAGTTTTGGCCCGTACTTCTCTGCTTTGGTATCTTCGAGCCTGTTCCTGATAGAATGCAGAACGGGCTTTTGCCACGTCACGCTCCTCCTCTAGGGTGTCCAGACTGTCCTGCTGATCGAGCTCAGCTTCTCTTTCTCCGTACATGTGCACTCGAGGTGAGTCATGAATTATGTCGCAGGGCAGAACCGCCCTTGCGCCGTACACCATAAAGAAGGGTGTGTATCCGGTAGTACGATTCGGCATGGTCTGCAGCCCCCAGAGTATGGAGTCTAGCTCCTCTACCCAGTGCGTGTTAGAATCCTTTAAGGACTGCACTAATCTGGGTTTGATGCCGCTCATGACAAGACCATTTTCTCGCTCAACTTGGCCGTTTGTTTGTGGGTGATAGACAGAAGCATAATCGAGCTTGATGCCCATGTTGCTGCACCAGAGTTTTACCTCGTCGACCGTGAAGTTCGTGCCATTGTCAGTGATGATGCTGTGGGGGACGCCATAACGGTGTACAACCCCGGATATGAAGTCTATCACCGGTCCGGATTCGGCCGTTTTAACAGGTTTGGCTTATATCCATTTGGTGAATTTATCCACCATGACCAGTAAGTATTTTTTCTTATGGGTTCCCCTTTAAGGGGTCCAACCATGTCAAGCCCCCAGACCGTGAAGGGCCAGGTAATGGGGATTGTTTGGAGGGCGTTGGGTGGCATGTGGCTTTGGTTTGCAAAAAGCTGGCAACCGACGCAGTGTTGGACCAAGTCCTGTGCATCTACCCGGCCGTCGGCCAATAACAACCTGTACGGAAGGCCTTGCTTACAAGGGCCTGGGCTGCGGCATGGTGGCCGCCGAGTCCGGCGTGAATTTCTGCCAAAAGCTTCCACCCTTCCTCTTTGGAGATGCATCTTTGACGGACTCCGGTCGTGCTTTTTTATACAGCTCCCCCTCGTGGACCCTGTAGGCTTTAGATCGCCGCACTATGCAGGGTGCCTCATTTTGGTCCTCAGGAAGTTCCTGCCTAGTTAGGTAGGCCAGGAATGGTTCTGTCCACGGGGTGATGATGGCCACTATTACGTGGGCTGAAGGTGTTATTTCGGAGGCAGAGCCTCCCATTATGTCAGAGTGTTTGGTATCGGGCATTTTGGCCGGGTCCGGACTATTGTTACCGGCGTCCCCTTCCCATACCACGAATGGCTTAAACAACCTCTCCAAAAAGATGTTGCGGGGGACCGCATCATGTTTTGCGCTGATGCGGGCGATGATATCCGCCGCCTGATTGTTTTCCCGAGCCACATGGTGAAATTCGAGCCCCTCGAACCGAGCTGACATCTTTAGGACGGCGTTGCGATAGGCCGCCATCTTAGGATCCTTGGCATCGAAGTCTCCATTTATTTGGGATATTGCGAGGTTCGAATCCCCTCGCACCTCCAGGCATTGAATGCCCATGGAAACATCCATCCGAAGACCATGTAACAGGGCTTCGTATTCTGCTGCGTTGTTGGAGTCTGTATACAGTATCTGTAGTACGTATTGAACTGTATCTCCGGTTGGGGACGTCAGGACGACGCCATCCCCCAGACCAGCCAGCATTTTGGAGCCGTCGAAGTGCATGATCCAATTGGAGTATGCACCGTACTCTTTAGGGAGTTCGGCTTCCATCCATTCAGCGACAAAGTCGGCCAATACTTGCGATTTAATGGCTCGGCGGGGTTTGTATGTTATGTCGAACGGGAGGAGCTCAATGGCCCATTTGGCAATCCGGCCCGTGGCGTCGCGGTTGTTTATAATATCATTAAGTGGCACTTTCGAGGCTACTGTAATTGAACACTCTTGAAAGTAGTGTCGCAGCTTCTGGGATGCCATGAATACCGCATAGGTTATCTTTTGATAGTGTGGGTACCATGATTTGCATGGAGTGAGGACAGTGGATACATAATATATCGGCTTTCGAAGGGGGAATTTATGTCCGTCCATTTCTCGTTCGACGACGAGCACTGCGCTTACAACCTGATGAGTTGCCGCAATGCACAACAACATTGGTTCGCCGATGTTTGGCGCGACCAGGATTGGGTTGGTTGCCAGTATGGCTTTTATTTCTTCCAATCCGGCTGTGGCAGCATCCGTCCACTTGAAGTGTTCGGTGCGCTGAAGGAGGCGATAAAGGGGTAATGCATTTTTCCTAAGCAGGAGATAAAGCGGCTTAGAGCCTCCACACATCTGGTTAATTTCTGGATTTGTTTGAGGTTCGTTGGGATAGCCAACTGTGGCAGAGCTCGGATTTTGGCCGGATTTGCTTCAATTCCTCTACTGGAGACAATGAAGCCCAGGAGCTTTCCGGTTGGTACATCGAAAATGCATTTTTCCAGATTGAGCTTGATATCGTATGTTCGGAGGTTGTCGAATGTGAGACTCAAGTCGTCTATTAGAGAGTCAACGTGTTTAGTTTTGACGACCACATCATCTACATATGCCTCTATAGTTTTGCCGATCGGTTTCTCCAGACATGTCTGAATCATGCGCTGATATGTTGTGCCGGCATTTTTGAGCCCAAAAGGCATTATGTTCAAACAGAAGGGGCCGTATGGTATGATAAATGCCGTTGCGGCTTGGTCAGGCTCCACCATCTTGATTTGGTGGTAGCCGGAGTATGCGTCGAGGAAACACAATGAATCGTGTCCTGTTGTAGCATCGATAATTTGATCGATGCGGGGGAGGGGGAAGGGATCCTTTGGGCAAGCCTTGTTGAGGTCCTTGAAATCGACACATAGGCACCAGGATTTGTCCTTCTTTGGTACCATCACCAGGTTTGCTAGCCAGTCCCGTTGTTTTATTTCTCTAATGAATCTGGCCTCCAATAACTTGGCTAGTTCCTCTCCCATAGCTTGTCTGTTAGGTTCAAAGAAACGCCGAAGAGTCTGGTTGACCGGCTTGAATCCCTTTAGGATATTAAGGCTGTGCTCGGCCAGCCTGCGTGGGATTCCTGGCATATCCAAGGGATGCCAGGCGAATATGCCCCAATTCTCGCGCAGGAACTCTCATAGTGCGGCGTCCACTTCGGGGTTTAATTGTGCCCCGATGGAGGCTGTTTTTGTAGGGTCCGTTGGGTGGACTTGGAATTTGACTCTTTCATCCGCTGGTTTAAAAGAGGTGGACTTGGATCTCTTGTCAAGTATCACGTCGTCCCTGTCCACTGTGGAGTGCAGCGTAGTTAATTCCTCGGCCGCAAGGGCTTCGGATAATGCCTCGAGGGCCAATGCAGCTGTTTTGTTTTCGGCGCGGAGTGCTGTGTCCAGATCACTAGCGAGAGTGATGATTCCATTGGGCCCGGGCATTTTGAGCTTCATGTACCCGTAATGGGGTATGGCTTGGAAGATCGTGAACGCCTCCCGCCCTAAAAGGGCGTGGTATCCGCTACTGAACGGGGCCACTTGGAATGTAATTTCTTCGGACCTATAGTTCTCCGGCGTGCCGAATGCCACATCTAGTGTGATTTTCCCAGCACAGCATGCTTCCCAACTGGGGATGATTCCTCTGAAGGTTGTGCTCCTTTGCTCAATGCGGTTCCAGTCTATTTCCATTTTTTGAAGAGTTTCCTCATAGATGAGGTTTAATCCACTGCCGTCATCCATGAGTACTTTGGTGAGTCGGAAGCCGTCCACAATTGGACTGAGGACCAGTGCAGTTGGTGCTCGGGCTGTTCGGAATTTAGGTTCGTCACTGACATTGAGGGTAATAGCTGTGTCACTCCATGGATTTATTGCTGCCATGTGGCAGATTTCGGCAAGGCTGCGGAGTGTTTGCTTGCACCTATTATTTGATGCGAAGGTTTCAAAGACTGTTAATACCGTATTGTTATCCCCGGGATGGTGCTCTGTGGCATCTGGGATGAGAAGATCCTCACCATTTTTGGCCACCTGCCAGAGTACCCAACATGCTCTAAGGCTGTGTGTTGGTACGGTATCCGCTATACTATGAATTTTGCAGGGTCCGTTGAGCCATCCCTCCAATACCGTTCCACGCCCTATAGAGGGTCTTTGCTTCTTTGTAATTAACTCGGGTGTCTTATGATAGTGCACCCTTTTACTTCAGACTGGGTGTATATTTGGAGCCGGATTATCCCAAAATTTCGTTTCGGTTTTCCAGGCGCTTTCCATCACACAGTACTTTCGTACTATGGATGCCAAGTCAGCGAAGCGTGATATGTCACGGCGACTTATGGCGTTAAGGATTCCCTTGTCCGTGCAATTATTGCGGAAAATGAGACTGCGTCTTCCTCGCGACAGTCCTTAACCTTGTTCATCACAAGGAGGAATCTGGCCCAATAATGATGTAATGTTTCCTGGGGCGCTTGCCTGATGAGGGAAAGATCGTTTATGTTTGGGTGGGTGGGTGGATTTGAGTCCAAACCCTTACCCGATCTGAGACCCAGGGGCCGAGGAGTTTCCAATCTTGGAAGTTCGGGTTCCGGGATGTTGCCCGATAAGTCTGGCCCGCCGCCTGACTCTAGGTTCAGGGCTTGGGTGATGTCCTCCCGTAAAAGGGTATCCGGCTCGGAGAGATCAGGAATCCGGACATAGTTAGTCCTCAAGATAGAGGAAAAATCGCTGCATTGTTCCTCCACCACCGCAATATGATGGGTGACCGGTGGAGAGTTAATCTCCCTTTGATCGGGTTTAAGCCCAATCCGATCATTGTCCGTAGCGACTCCCAAGGTGGCGATGCGATCCAAGAGCTCGTTTAGGGATGAGAGCTCCATTGGATCCATCTGCTCGGTAAATTCCGAGCCGACGTGGAGGATGTTTTTGATGACCCAAGAAGTCATCGTCGGTGCAGCAGCCGAATGAGCGGTCATGATGAAACTGCCTAGCCGGAGAGTTTGGCCGACAGCCACGACTCCCCCGACGGTAATGTTGTTTTTGACAACAAGATGAGGCATCCTTCCTTATGGTGACGGCACAGTGGAACTATCAATGAAAGCACCAATGTCAGTGTCAAAACCGGCGGATCTCGGGTAGGGGGTCCCGAACTGTGCGTCTAGGCGGATGGTAACAGGAGACGGGGGACACGATGTTTTTACCTAGGTTCGGGCCCTCTCGATGGAGGTAAAATCCTACTCCTGCTTGATTGATCTTGATGATATGAGTATTACAAGAGTTGATCTACCACGAGATCGAAGAGGCTAAACCCTAGAAGCTACCCTATGGTATGATTGTTGTTGTTGGTCCTACGGACTAAAGCCTCCAGTTTATATAGACACCGGAGGGGGCTAGGGTTACACAGAGTCGGTTACAAGGAAGGAGATTTACATATCCATACTGCCAAGCTTGCCTTCCACGCCAAGGAGAGTCCCATCCGTACACGGGACGAAGTCTTCAATCTTGTCTCTTCATAGTCCAGTAGTCCGGCCAAAGGATATAGTCCGGCTGTCCGGATACCCCCTAATCCAGGACTCCCTCACACATCTTTGCGACCCGAACCTGGGTAAACCATACGTGTGCTTCCTGTCAGACCCGCTCTTTTGAAAACCCCGCACCCGCCGACCCTAGAAGGGATTCCAGTGATCCCATAGGTGTCGATTCCCCCGACAAATACGTTGGAGACATGTAAGTGAAGACGTGGGCTTCTGCTCAATAGCGCCTCCCTCCTCCTATTGGGGATGCAGAGGCGGATCCCCCCGTGAGTGGAGTTAGGAGAGGATGGGGACGTGGTCGCCGAGTCGCTCGGGGTCGAGGAGGACGGGGCGGTGTACTGATCGCACCTCCTTCGGCCGTTCAGGACCCGAACGAAGGCCACATCGGAGATCAGTCGCTAGAGTTCATTGTCAAGCTGCAAGGGCCTCCGCACAGCCGTTTTAGGCTCCCTAATCCATTTGCAAGAGTGATGGAGGCTAAGCAGCCGTCGGTGTTGAGGCTCCACATGAGGGGCTGCTGTAATGGCAGCATGCGGGCGGACATGGAGTTCCCCGCTCCTCATGTCATGCTTCTCCGACGCGGTTGGAAGACTTTTTCTCGTACCCATAGCTTGGTGGCCAGGCACGTCCTCCATTTTAAGTTAATGGAGGCCACCCCGCTCTCCGTCAAAGTCTTTGGATGCTCGGGATCTCGCTTAAGGTGTTCTGCGGAGAGCTCGACCGACGATGAAAGCTCCTCCTTGAGTGATAGCGGAGAGGAGGATAGTGACGGGGATGACGACGACACCGACGGGGAGGACTCCTGCATATCCTCTCTAGGAAGGTGATTAGCCGAGGAGTTGGATGTGGAGGTATGGACGGTGTCTCCAGCTCCTCCAGCACCCTTCTAGCTGGACCCCGACATGCTTCATCATGGGCTCCAGCTTCTTTCACCCTGCTGCATCCTGCTAGCCCTGGTGGCGGCTCCGCCGCTCTCTTCACCATCACCTTCACCCACGCCCTCCCGATCTTGTCAGGCTCCTTGCCATGGGGCCTAACGGGGTCAGGCTGGGCTTCTGCCCAGGCACTCCTTTTGCCATCTTCGCCTCCCAATGTCGTGCTGTAACACCCACGATGCGGCTATATCTCCCATGTGTTGATGCATGACTTAGAGGCATAACTGCATGGTTGTTTTTTTGGAAGAGGGGTAATCTTCACACAATCCCATGTACTGAATAAGAAAGGGATAAAGAGTTGGCTTACAATCTCCACTTCACCAAATACATAAATAATTCATACATCATCCAAATACACTCATAGACCGTACGGTCAAATCCAAAAGAAAAGGAAGATAAACCCCAAGTGCTAGATCCCCAATCGTCCCAACTAGGCTCCACTACTAATCATCAGGAAACGAAACAAAGTAACGACCAAGGTCCTCATCGAACTCCCACCTGAGTTCAGTATCATCACCTGCACTGGTATCATCGGCACCTGCAACTATTTTGGAAGTATCCGTGAGTCACGAGGACTCAGCAATCTCACACCCGCGAGATCAAGTCTATTTAAGTGTATGGGTAGGATAAGGTAATGAGGTGGAGCTGCAGCAAGCGCTAAGCAAATATGGTGGCTACCATACACAAATAAGAGTAAGATGAGAAGCTACGCAATGGTCGTGAAGCTTGAAGTGATCAAGAAGTGATCCTGAAACTACTTATGTTCAAGCATAACACAAGAACGTGTTCACTTCCCAGACTCCGCCAAAAAGAGACCATCATGGCTACACACGCGGTTGATTCATTTTAATTAAGTCAAGTGTCAAGTTCTCTACAACCTAATATTAACAAATTCCCATCTGCCACATAACCATGGGCACGGATCTCGAAAGTTTATACCCTGTAAGGGTGTCCCAACTTAGCCCATCACAAGCTCTCATGATCAACGAAGGATATTCCTTCTCCCGGAAACACCCAATCAGTCTCAGAATCCCGGTTACAAGACATTTCGACAATGGTAAAACAAGACCAGCAAAGCCGCCTGATGTGCCGACAAATCCCAATAGGAGTCGCACGTATCTCGTTCTCGGGGCACACCAGATGGGATAGGCTACGAGTAAAACCAGCCCTCAAGTTTCCTCGAGGTGGCCGCGTAGGTTTCCCAGTTCGGACCAACACTCAAAGGAGCACTGGCCCGTGGGGTTTAAAATAAAGATGACCCATGAGTCTGCAGAACCCAGGGGAAAAGTATACGTGGTAGGTAGGCAAATGGTAAAACCAAGGTTGGGCCTTGCTGGAGGATTTTTATTCAAGGCGAACTGTCAAGGGGGTCCCATAACCCCAACCGTGTAAGGAACGCAAAATCAAGGAACATAACACCGGTATGACGGAAACTAAGGCGGGAAGAGTGGAACAAAACATCAGGCAAAAGGACAAGCCTTCCACCCTTTACCAAGTATATAGATGCATTAATTAAAATAAGAGATAATGTAATATCCCAACATATCCATGTTCCTACATGGAACAAACTTCAACTTCACCTGGAACTAACAACGCTATAAGAGGGGCTGAGCAAAAGCGGTAACATAGCCAAACAACGGTTTGCAAGGAAAGTGGGTTAGAGGCTTGACATGGCAAAATGGGAGGCATGATATAACAAGTGGTAGGTAGCGCAACTTGGCAAACCAAGTATGTCAATGGTATGGCAAACCAAGTATGTCAAGTGATAGAACGAACAACTAGGAAGCAAAGATAGAAGTGATATCAATGGTATGGTCATCTTGCCTGCAATGTTCTCAGAATTGTCGAAAGTTTGATCCTCGTTAGCATACTCAATAGGTTCCTCATTCACATACTCATCTCCCGGCTCTACCCAAAGCAAGAACACAAGTAATGGAACAACAATCAATCATGGTGCAATGCACAAGCAACATGATGCAATACATGGCATGATATGCAAGATATGATATGCAATGCATATGCGTGCTTTGGAAGGGAAAAATGATCAAGGCATCAACTTGGCAAACCAAGTATGTCGCTGGAAAGATGAGGTGATTTTAGTCGAAATCGATATAATGATCACCAGAAACGGATGCACGGTTTGCAAATAACAAGCAATACAAGGATGATGCAAATCTGCGATTTACAACATGACAGCACTTAGAATGCAAGAAGAAACTAAGCTAATGCACTCGAACATAGCAACAAAGCATGTGAGCATAAAGTACACATGAAGATTTACAAAACATGAACACTAAGCTCCTGCTAGTTCAGACTAGAACAGGTCCAAACAAGCATGGAAAAAGTGCAAAAAATATCAACTTCACAGACTGAAAATACTAACATGGAAACAACAACATCAGGAAGCAACGTTTAGAGCTAGCTAACAACATGCTACAGGAAGTTAACATAGAAAACAAGGGCATGGCATGCTTCTACTAAATGTGCTTAACAAAACTACCTCACTGAACATGAGCCAAAAAGGCACAGAAGATATGATGGCACCCATGTAAACATAGCAAGTTATATTAACAGTTTCAGATTTAGAAGAAAAACAGAGCATGACATAAATAGATTCATGATAGCAACTTTACAAGCTCATGCCACTCACCACAAAGCATTACATGACAACACAAGCATACCAACAGTAAGAATACATGTTCATGAAGCTAAACATGGCAAGAGCAAGATCATAGGGTACACTGATCACTAACAACACCCATGACAAAGTTGAATAACATGTTAACAATCTGCCAGGAATAATATTTGACAAACATAGAGCATGGTAATGACAATCTAGGGCACTCCATAATTGCAACCAGAGGCATTAATAAATAGGGCAATACCTTATGTTCAAAACATCCTTACTGAACTACCTCAAAATGTGCATGGATATCATGGTAGCAACAAGTTTACATGGCATCAAAATAACATCAGGAAAAAGGACTTAGCAAAATCACTAAGTGCCCGACAACAGTAACATCACGGAGCCTAATTTGCATGCTTGTGCTAGTCACCACATAACTCACAAAAATACAGGACTTGCACCGCTGTTAAGATGATGTAGCTCAAAACACATGTAGACCTCATGCTCATAGGATGCACACATAAAATTCAACGAAAATGACGAAACTGCATGTTCTGCTAAGACCCAGCAGTTAACATTTTATAGCACTCTTGCAACGATGATAATGGCACAAATATGGACAGTAACATGCATGAAAATGCAACTAACAAGAATAGCTTAACGAGGCAAAACATTACGACATATAATATGCATGAACCAGAGCAACGGTCATGGAGATATAACATGTTGAAGTAGACATAAAAATAACAGGATTTGGGGACTTAGAGGAAATTTCGACCTCGCAGATTAGGGTTTGACCCGGGTGCACGCGAACCGAGGTCGAAAGGTCACCGGCAATGGAGGGAGGTCGCCAGGGAAGCTCGCTAGCGAGGGAGGGTGGCGGATCTAGCCGCATCTCGCCGGATCCGGAGCCGGCGGAGGCGAGGGCACGGTCGGGAGGCACGGGCGGCGGCGGAGGCGAGGGGTGGCGGCGGCCTGCAGCGAGGGGCAGTCCGGCGGAGCGGCGGGCTTGGGTGGCAGTGCGCAGCGTTGGCGGCGGGGCGGACGCACGACCCTGCGGTGGCCGGACACGGGCTCGGCGGGCCGGCATGGCGCGGGTGGCCAGGACGCCATGTGTCATGCGGCCATTGGCGCGGGGGCGGCGGCGACTTTGTCCGGCTCGGGCCGGGCGTGTCCGGCGGCGGAGAGGGGCTAGGCTAGGGTTTTGGATCCGAGAATTTTGGGGGAAGACCCATATATATAGGTAGGGGGAGCTAGGAGTGTCCAAATGAGGTGCGGTTTACGCCCACATGATCATGATCCAACGACGGAGAACATGTAGGTGGTTTAGATGGGTTATTGGGCTGTTTTGGATGGATTTTGGGCTGCAACACAAAAGAGGCTTTTGCGGTTACCCGGTTAACCGTTGGGGCATCAAACGACCTCCAAATGGAACGGAATTTGACACGCGGCCTACCGGTGATGTACCAAGTCCACTCAACAAATCTCAACCCATTCCGAGAACGTTTTTCTCCCACTCACGAAACAAGGTGAGAAGGGTGCAACGGGTTCATGTGGGAGTGTCGGATTGTGAAACGGACAACGGGGAAAATGCTCAGATGCATTAGGCAAACACTAATGCAAATGAGATGCACATGATGACATGAGATGAAATGCATGACATGAACAAAATGCAAAACGAAAGACAAAACCCAACCACGAAGGGAATATCATATCACATAGCCGAAAATGGCAAGAGTCGGAGTAATAAATATGGAAAGTTACATCCGGGGTGTTACAAGTTCCTAGGAGGAGAGGGACAAGAAATAGATTACAGGGCACTTATCTTTCTTCAGTCTAAAATGTGTAGGCATTTGACAAAATTTAGTCTAAATTATGTAATCTTCTTTATCCATGTTTGCATTCTGTAAGATCTGTACTTGCTTATCAGCATATTAATGAAAAAGACAAGCCTTGCCGGGTACTTGTGCATCTATCATGTCCATGTAGACACGAGATGCCTCCATACGTTTAAGTAAACAAGTTTTCTCCGGCAAGCTATCCTGCCGGTGCCTTTAGTTTTCTGCGGGGGGGCTAGGCCTGCCGAGCACAAAACTACAAAAAGGGACCAGCTCCTCATCGAACCTTCTCCGTCAAAGGCCACTTCGACCACCTTGACTGAAGCAATGTTCGGGACAAAGGATGGGAGCACCTATGTTTCAAAGTTGACGAGGTTTTCATATGCACAAGTTTTCACTTTATAGAACAGGTATGTATAAGAAGGAACTTATTATTTGTTTGGCTCGCCAGGGACCGCTATGTAGGCTCATCTCCATTTCTTCTCTTCGGGACCAAGTCCGTGGTAAGAACCCTGCAGCTTAGTGCAGATGAAAATAGAGCTACATATGATCCTATCTACATGATCATGTTATGCTCATGATATGCTTATGCATGCATGCAAGTTTCTTTGGGGCCCCCAACTCTTCGTTTATTTATCTGTTGCTCGGTGTTTGTGCCGCCTGGCTTTGTAGAAAGGATTAGATGCAACATCGGCTAGGATTGTACGAAAGGGTGGCTGCCGGGCAGGGCCCGACAGCCGCGCCTTACGGGTAGAACTTACGGAGATGCTAAATGTTCCAGGAATTTTGCAACTGAATGCCATCTCCGGTCTCCAGGCGGACTGCGCCGGGTCTGGTGACTTGTACTACCCGGTAAGGTCCTTTCCATTTTCTCGTCAACTTGTTTGCAGCCTTGGCGGACTGAACATGCCTAAAGACAAGGTCACCTTCCTCAAAGCTCCGGGCATGAACCCTGTGGTTGTGATAGTGACGCAATGCTTGGTTGTAGCATGTAGCACGCTGATACGTCTCCAACGTATCTATAATTTTTTATTGTTCCATGCTATTATATTATCTGTTTGGATGTTTTATATGCATTATTATGCTATTTTATATTATTTTTAGGACTGACTTATTAACCAAGAGACCAGTGCCAGTTCTGTTTTTTTCTTGTTCTTGACTTTTGCAAAAAAGGAATATCAAACGGAGTCCAAACAGAATAAAACTTTACGATGATTTTTCTTGGACCAAAAGGCACTAGAGGACTTGGATTCCAAGCTAGAAGAGCCACAAGGTGGCGGCAAGGGTGGAGGGCGCACCCTGGTGGGGGGCGGCCCCCTGCCCTGTGGCCCCCTCAGGGATCTCCTGACCTACCTCTTCATCCTATATATTCACATATATTCGAAAACCCTCGGAGAAAGCCACAAAAATACTCTTCTGCCGCCGCGACCTTCTCTTCTCGTGAGATCCCATCTTGGGGTCTTTTCTGACATCCTGCCGGAGGGGGATTTGATCACGGAGGGCATCTACATCAACCCTATTGCCCTTCCGATGATGTATGAGTAGTTTACCTCAGTCCTATGGGTCGATAGCTAGTAGATAGCTGTCTTATTCTCTCTCTTTGATTCTCAATACCATGTTATCCTCGATGTTCTTGGAGATCTATCCGATGTAATCTTCTTTTGCGGTGTCTTTGTTGAGATCCGATGAATTGTGGATTTATGATTAGCATCTTTGAATATTATTTAAATCTTCTCTGAATTCTTATATGCATGATTTGATATATTTGTATTTCTCTTCGAATTACAGGTTTGGTTTTGCCAACTAGATTGGTTTTTCTTGCAATGGGAGAGGTGCTTAGCTTTGGGTTCAATCTTGCGTGATTTCACCCAGTGACAAAGTAGGGTAGCGAGACACATATTGAATAGTTTCCATCGAGGATAAAAATATGGGGTTTTCATCATATTGCTTGAGTTTATTCCGCTACATCATGTCATCTTACTTAAGGCGTTACTCTGTTCTTTATGAACTTAATACTCTAGATGCATGCTGGATAGAGGTCGATGTTTGGAGTAATAGTGGTAGCTGCAGGAAGGAGTCGCTCTACTTGACACAGACATGCTGCCTATATGCATAATCATTGTCTTCGATATCGTCATGACTTTGCGCTTTTCTATCAATTGCTCGACAGTAATTTGTTCACCCACCATATTATTTGCCTTCAAGAGAGAAGCCTCTAGTGAAACCTATGGCCCCGGGTCTATTTTCCATCATATTTGTTCCCAGTATACTATTTTGCAATCTTTTATTTTTAGATCTATAAACCAAAAAATATTTTATCTTTTATTTAGTTTTATCTATCTCTATCAGATCTCACCTTTGCAAGTTTCCGTGAAGGGATTGACAACCCCTTTATCGCGTTGGGTGCAAGTGTTTGATTGTTTGTGTAGGTGCATCTATTGTGGACTTGCATGTTTCTCCTACTGGATTGATACCTTGGTTTTTAACTGAGGGAAATACTTATCTCTATTGTGCTCCATCACCCTTTCGTCTTCAAGGGAAAAACCAATGCAAGCTCAAGAAGTAGCGGGAAGAATTTGTAGTGTCGTTGCCGGGGAGATCTACCTCAAGCGGATATGTCTCCAACGTATATAGTTTTCCAAACACTTTTGCCCTTGTTTTGGACTCTAACTTGCATGATTTGAATGGAACTAACCCGGACTGACGCTGTTTTTCAGCAGAATTACCATGGTGTTATTTATGTGCAGGAGCAAACGTTCTCGGAATGACTTGAAACTTCACAGAGCCACTTTTCAGAAAATAAGAAAAATACCTGCAAAAGATGAAGGCCAGGGGGTCCACCACCTCTCCATGAGGGTGGGGGCGCGCCCCCCTACCTCGTGGGCCCCCTGTTGCCTCTCTGACCCCAACTCCAACTCTATATATTGAGTTTCGTGGAGAGAAAATCAGAGAGAAGAAATCATCGCATTTCACGATACGGAGCCGCCGCCAAGCCCTAAAACCGCTCGGGAGGGCTGATCTGGAGTCCGTTCGGGGATCCGAAGATGGGAATCCGTCGCCATCGTCATCATCAACCATCCTCCGTCACCAATTTCATGATGCTCACTGCCGTGCGTGAGTAATTCCATTGTAGTCTTGCTGGACAGTGATGGATTGGATGGGATCTATCATGTAATCGAGTTAGTTTTGTTAGGGTTTGATCCCTAGTGCTCACTATGTTCGGAGATTGATGTTGCTATGACTTTGCTATGCTTAATGCTTGTCACTAGGGCCCGAGTGCCATGATTTCATATCTGAACCTATTATGTTTTCATCAATATATGAGTGTTCTTGATCCTATCTTGCAAGTCTATTGTCACCTATTATGTGTTATGATCCGTTAACCCCGAAGCGACAATCATCGGGATACTTACCGGTGATGACTGTAGTTTGAGGATTTCATGTATTCACTATGTGTTAATGCTTTGTTCTGATACTCTATTAAAAGGAGGCCTTAATATCCCTTAGTTTCCGTTAGGACCCCGCTGCCGCGGGAGGGTACGACAAAAGATGTCATGGAAGTTCTTTTCCATAAGCACGTATGACTATGTTCGGAATACATGCCTACATTATATCAATGAACTGGAGCTAATTCTGTGTCACCCTAGGTTATGGCAGTTACATGATGAACTACATCTGGCATAATTCTCCATCACTGATCCATTCCCTACGAGCTTTCCGTATATTGTTCTTCGCTTATTTACTTTTCCGTTGCTATTGCTATCATCCCTACAAAATACCAAAAACATTACTTTTACTTCTGTTACCTTTTGCTACCGTTACCACTACTATCATATTACTTTGCTACTAAATACTTTGCTGCAGATATTAAGTTTCCAGGTGTGGTTGAATTGACAACTCAGCTCCTAATACTTGAGAATTTTCTTTGGCTCCCCTTGTGTCGAATCAACAAATTTGGGTTGAATACTCTACCCTCAAAAATTGTTGTGATCCCCTATACTTGTGGGTTATCAAGACTATTTTCTGGCGGTGTTGCCGGGGAGCTTAGCTCTATTCTTTGAGTCACTTGGGATATATATCTGCTTATCATTATGAAGAACTTGAGAGATCCAAAAACCAAGATCTATCCCTCAACTACGAGGGGAGGTAAGGAACTGCCATCTAGCTCTGCACTTGATTCACCTTCTGTTATGAGTAAGTTTGCGACACCTACACCCGCTTCTGTTATTCGTTCTGATATGTCGCATGTTATTGATGATGCCACTTCTGCTATGCATGGTATTTATGATGAAACTACCTCTATGCCTGATACTACTGTGCCACTTAGTGATTTTCTAGATGAACAAATTGCTAGGGCTAGAGAAATTGAAAACATTGAATCTAATGATACTGATGAAAGTGATGATGAAGCATCACTTCTTATTCCTAAGGGTTAGGTTTTTGATCAAGAAGCTTCTTTCGCTATTTTAGCTTGCAAAAATAGAAATGAACTCAAAAGGTTATTAGCTAAATGGAGTAAGAAATCTCTAAATGCTAGAATGAAACCTGACCCTGCTTTTGCTACTTCACCTATCTTTGTTACTAATAAGGATTATGAATTCTTTGTTGATCCTGATATAATTACTTTGGTTGAATCTGATCCTTTTCATGGTTATGAATCTGAAACTGTTGTGGCACATCTTACTAAATTGAATGATATAGCTACCCTGTTTACTAAAGATGAGACAACTCGTTACTTTTATATCCTTAAAATATTTCCGTTCTCATAAAAGGGTGATGCTAAGATATGGTTTAATTCTCTTGATCCTGGTTGTGTGCGTAGTCCCCAGGATATGATTTATTACTTCTCTTCTAAATATTTCCCTGCTCATAAGAAACAAGCTGCTTTAAGGGATATATATAATTTTGTGAAAATTGAAGAAGAGAGTCTCCCACAAGATTGGAGGAGGCTTCTACAATTACTTAATGCTTTGCCTGATCATCCTCTTAAGAAAAATAAAATACTTGATATCTTTTATAATGGACTAACCGATGCCTCCAGAGATTACCTGGATAGTTGTGGTGGTTCTGTTTTCAGGGAAAGAACACCGGATGAAGCTGAAATTCTATTGAATAATATGTTGACAAATGAAAATAATTGGACACCTCCGGAGTCTATTCCTGAGCCTATTCCTAAACCAACTCTGAAGAAGAGGGGTATTCTATTTCTCAGTCCTGAAGATATGCAAGAGGCAAAGAAATCTATGAAAGAAAAAGGTATTAAAGCTAAAGATGTTAAGAATTTACCTCCTATTGAAGAAATACATGGTATTAATTTACCGCCTGTTGAAGAAACATATAATCCAAATCCTTCTCCTATTGAAGAAACTCATGGTCTTGATAACCCGACACAGGTAGTAAAGGTAAATTCTCTCTATAGATATGATAAAGCTGAAATCCCATTTACTAAATTTGCTAGCCCATGCTTAGATGAGTTTGATAAATTTATGGCTAAGCAAGAAGACTTTAATGCTTATTTTGGTAGACAACTGAAACACAATTCAAATATGCTTGAACACTTGGGTGATTATATGGCTAATGTTAAAGGTGAACTTAAACTTATTAGTAAACATGCTTCTATGGTTACCACTCAAGTAGAACAAGTACTTAAAGCTCAAAATGATTTGCTCAATGAATTGAATAGTAAAGATAATGATAATGCTGTTAGAGTGGCTACTAGAACTGGTAGAATGACTCAGGAACCTTTGTATCTTAAAGGCCACCCTAAGAGAATTGAGCAAGATTCTCACAGAAATAATATAGATGCACCTAGTTCGTCAAAAAAGAAGAAAAAGAAAAATGATAGGACTTTGCATGCTTCTAGTGATCCTATTGTTGAAACACCTGAGAATCCAAATGATATTTCTATTTCTGATGCTGAAACACAATCTGGTAATGAACCTGAAACTAGTGGTAATGTTAATGATATAGAAATTGAACCTGTTGTTGATCTTGATAACCCACAATCAAAGAATCAACGTTATCATAAGAAAGACTTTGTTGCTAGGAAACATGGTAAAGAAAGAGAGCCTTGGGTTAAGAAACCCATGCCTTTTCCTCCCAAACCATCCAAGAAAAAGGATGATGTGGATTTTGAGCGCTTTGCTGAAATGATTAGACCTATCTTTTTGCGTATGCGATTAACTAATATGCTCAAAACCAATCCATATGCTAAGTGCATGAAAGATATAATTACAAATAAAAGAAAGATACTGGAAGCTGAAATTTACACCATGCTTGCTAATTATACCTTTAAGGGTGGAATACCAAAGAAACTTGGAGATCCCGGTGTACCAACTATACCATGCTCCATTAAAAGAAATTTTGTTAAAACTGCTTTATGTGATCTTGGAGCCGGTGTTTGTGTTATGCCTCTCTCTTTATATCGTAGACTTGATTTGAATAAGTTGACACCTACTAAAATATCTTTGCAAATAGCTGATAAACCAACTGCTATACCTGTCGGTATTTGTGAGGATGTGCCTGTACGTTACTATTTTAACGGACTTTGTTATTCTTGATATTCCCGAGGACGATAGTATGTCTATTATTCTTGGAAGACCCTTTTTGAATACCGCAGGAGCTGTTATTGATTGAACTAAAGGCAATGTCACTTTTCATGTTAATGGCAATGAGCATACGGTACACTTCCCGAGGAAACAACCTCAAGTTCATAGTATCAACTCTATTGGAAAAATTCCATCGATTATATTTGGAGGTTTTGAATTTCATCTTCCTACTGTCAAGAAGAAATATGATATTCTTATTATTGGGTATGTGCATATCCCCATTGAGGTAACATAGTGTTATTCAAAATTTCTCCGGTTCCATGTTATTCGGAATGAGTTCGTTAACAAGATTTGATCAACCTTGTTAGAGGATTCCTTTTGATGATCATGAGATGGATGAAACTAGAAGGCACAACCTTCTATACCCCACTTTTACTTTCTGTTATTTATATTAAATAAAATCAAAACAAATATTTTTTCTGCCTGTTATCTGATTATCCATGTAATATAAAAATACCTCGAAAATAAAAGTTCTCCAAATGCCCTGAAATTTAAATAAGATTTTTTTCCAGCATATTTGAGAATATTTGGCACAAAGAACACAGTAGGGGGGCCAACCACCTGCCCATGAGGGTGGAGGGTGCACCCTACCCCCCTGGGCGCGCCCCCTGCCTCGTGGGCCCATGGTGGCCCTCCTCCACTTATTCCTGCACCCACACACTTCATCTTCCTCCCACAAACACGAATATCCAACTCAAGCACGAGTTCTAGCTCACTTTGCTGCCATTTTCGATCTCCTTGCTCAAAGCACCTCTCACAAAACTGCTTGGGGAGATTGTTCCTTGGTATGTGACTCCTCCATTGGTCCAATTTGTTTTTGTTCTAGTGCTTTATTCATTGCAAATTTTTGCTGCTCAGGTGACCCTATTTTTGAGCTTGCATGTCAAATTTATATGGTCAAAAGCAGTTTCGATGCATGATATAGGCCCTAGGCACTTGTATGAGTAGTTGCTATCAATATTATTTAGTTTGGTTTACTTTTATTTTGAAGTTACTAAAAATTTCAGAATGTTTCAGAAAATGATGAGGAGACTATTGAGGGGCTCATCGAGCCAAAGCTCGAAGGAAAAGGCACCGAAGCCTAAGTATAATTTGCCGCGCACCGCAGAGATTCGGGCGTGTGAATAGCCTTCCGAGGATTTCTTGAGAGCAGCCGGTATTTATGAAGATTTTCATGAGTTGGCTAAGAATGCAGGCCTCACCGCTTTCCTCCACGACCAATGCGATCAGTATCTCTTACTCACAAATACCTTTGTGCAAAACTTTCATTTCCATTCTAGGAACTCACCACCTACGGTGGAGTTTCATTTATATGATGAGCATAAGGAGATGTCACTTTATGATTTTTGTCAGATTTGTTTAGTCCCTTTTGAGGGCAAGGCAGAAGAACCACATCATGATGATGTGGAGGGGTTTATTGATACTATCACTGTAGGGGAAACTAGGAAGGTTGCCGATGCATGGATAACTAGCATACATTTTCCTGTTTTATGTTACTTTGCATTATTTGCTAGTCGTTGCTTAATTGGACGCAGAAACTGTGGAAACCTTAGTATCCCTGATATAATTATTCTGCTCCATGGTTTATATAGTGATAATACTTTTAGTATGGGCGGTATTATTGCCAAACGGTTAAGTCTGAACCTTACCAAGGGCCCCATCTTTGGAGGCATCTATCCTTCACACCTAGCTGCACATTTTAACATACCTATTAGGCATTTTGCGAAGGAAGAAAAGGTGTTGCCTCGTGTTTATCTAGATTATAAAAATATGGTGGCACATGATTTTATTGTTAAGAATAGGGAAGGAGAGCTTAAATATCAATTGTTCTTTAATAAAGATCATCCTAAGACTATTACCCTGCCTGCTCCTTCTTTGTTTGATTTATCTTCAGGCACGTACCTTGTTCCATTGAAGGCTATTCACGCCTACCAGAACCTGCACTAGCCGAGGAGCCAGAGCCAGAACCACAAGTTGATCCTTCACGACAGTCTAATTACTAGTGGGATCCGGAGATGATTGTCAGCTAGTGGCAATCGGAGCCTTCCTCTTCTTCTTCTCAGTACGACCCCAACTACTATTATGGATATCCGCCAGGCCAGCCGTGGCCATAGACCAACTTAGGCCAAAAGCCTAAGCTTGGGGGAGTACGTATTTCCCACCGATATTACATTTATGTTCACACACTCATTGCTAGATGTCGGTGCTCATACTTTTGCATTGTATCATCCATGCTAGTTTATTTTCCTTTTTATGCTTTTCTTCTTGTGTGTCTAATAAACCTTAAGAAAAACCAAAAAAATAGTTCTAGCTTTGAATCAGTTTAATTTCCATGCTTGTAGTAGTAATTAAAAAGAAAACCCAAAAATATTTCCTATTCTTCTTTTGCTTGTTGGGAGCTTTCCCGTGTAAATAGTTTTATTTCTTTTCTTTCCTTTGGGGGTCGATAGGAGAAGACCATAATTAAATTGTTGAAGTGGCTCTTATATGCATCATTGTTTATCTGACAAAAGAGCCCATATTGCCTTGTCTTCTCCAGTTTATTGAATGCTTGCAGATTCCAGCTTAGTCCAATGCACGTGCACTTTTATTATTATTCACATCATTCGATCATGCAAGTGAAAGGCAATTATGATGATATATGATGGACTGGCTGAGATGAGAAAAGCTGGTATGAACTCGGCCTCTTTTGTTTTTGTAAATATGATTAGTTCATCGTTCCTGATTCGGCCTATTATGAATAAACATGTTTGCAATGACAACTAGAGATCATAGTTTCTTGTGCCATGCTTGATTAGCTATGAGTTATAATGGTTACCTTGCGTGCCAACATGCTATTGAGATAGTTATGATGCGGTATGATAGGGTGGTATCCTCCTCTGAATGATTTAAGTGACTTGACTTGGCACATGTTCATGCATGTATTTGAAACAAAATCAACATAGCCTTCACGATATTTATGTTCATGGTGGATTATATCCTACTCATGCTTGTATTCGGTGTTGATTAATTTTAATTCATGTTCATGACTGTTTTCGCTCTCTAGCTGGTCGCTCCCCAGTCTTTTGCTAGCCTTCATCTGTACTAAGCGGGAATACTGCTTGTGCATCCAAACTCCTTAAACCCCAAAGTTATTCCACATGAGTCCACTATACCTACCTATATACGGTATCTACCTGTCATTCCAAGTAAATTTGTATGTGCCAAACTCTAAACCTTCAAATAAATATCCTGTTTTGTATGTTCGCATAGCTCATGTATCAACTAGGGTTGTCTGTATCTTCCATGTTAGGCTGGTTATTCTCAAGAGGAGTGGACTCCGCTCCTCACTCACGAGATAAATGTCTGGTCACCGGGATGCCCAGTCCCATGCTTTATGCAAACTAAATCAAAATAATTGCAAACAAAAATCCCCCTGGGACTCCTGTTAGTTGGAGGCACTCGTTGTTTTGAGCAAGCCATGGATTGATGCTTGTTGGTGGAAGGGGGTTTAAACTTTACCATTCTGTTTGGGAACCGCCTATAATATGTGTAGCATGGAAGATATCGCCATCTCTTGGTTGTTATGTTGACAATGAAAGTATACCGCTCAAAATATTATTCACCTCTATTTCAAAACCGAGCTCTGGCACCTCTACAAATCCATGTTTCCCTGTGCGAAGGGCCTATCTATTTACTTTTATGCTGAGTCATCATCCTCTTATTAAAAAGCACCAGTTGGAGAGCATCGCTGTCATTTGCATTCATTATTGTTAGTTTACATTGAGTGTGACTTGACATCATCTCTTTTACCATGAATTATAATGTCTAGTCAGTCCTTGGTCTTTAAAGGTGCTCTGCATTTATGTTTTGCGGTCTCGGAAAGGGCTAGCGAGATACCATCTTGTTATATCATATAATGATTGTTTTGAGAAAGTGTTGTCATCCGAGATTTATTATTATGGCTCGCTAGTTGATTATGCTATTGATATGAGTAAACTTGAGACCTATGCGTTATTGTGAATGTGGTTAGTTATAATTTGTGCTGAAAACTTGAATGCTGGCTTTACATATTTAAAACAACAAGAGCAAACATAGTTTGTAAAAGTTTTTCTTTATCACTTTTAGTTTGTCAATTGAATTTCTTGAGGGGAAGAAAAGGTAAGCTTGGGGGAGTTGATACATCTCCAATGTATCTACTTTTCGAAACACTTTCGCCCTTGTTTTGGACTCTAACTTGCAGGATTTGAATGGAACTAACCCAGACTGGCGTTGTTTTCAGCAGAATTACGATGGTGTTATTTATGTGCAAGAGCAAACATTCTCGGAATGACTTGAAACTTCACGGAGCCACTTTTCAGAAAATAAGCAAAATACCTGCAAAAGATGAAGGCCAGGGGGCCCACCACCTCTCCACAAGGGTGGGGGGCGCGCTCCTGCCTCGTGGGCCTCCTGTTGCCTCTCCGACTCCAACTCCAACTCTATATATTGAGTTTCGGGGAGAAAAAAATCAGAGAGAAGAAATCATCGCGTTTTACGATATGGAGCCACCGCCAAGCCCTAAAACCTCTCGGGAGGGCTGATCTGGAGTCCGTTCGGGGCTCCGGAAAGGGGAATCTGTCGCCATCGTCATCATCAACCATCCTCCAGCACCAATTTCATGATGCTCACCGCCATGTGTGAGTAATTCCATCGTAGGATTTCTAGACTGTGATGGGTTGGATGGGATCTATCATGTAACCGAGTTAGTTTTGTTAGGGTTTGATCCCTAGTGTCCACTATGTTCTGAGACTGATGTTGCTATGACTTTGCTATGCTTAATGCTTGTCACTAGGGCCCGAGTGCCATGACTTCAGATCTGAACCTTTTATGTTTTCATCAATATATGAGTGTTCTTGATCCTATCTTGCAAGTCTATAGTCACCTATTATGTGTTATGATCCGTTAACCCCGAAGTGACAGTAATCGGGATACTTACCGGTGATGACCATAGTTTGAGGAGTTCATGTATTCACTATGTGCTAATGCTTTGTTCCGGTACTCCATTAAAAGGAGGCCTTAATATCCCTTAGTGTCGGGGGTTTGGTGCGACATATACCAATGGATGGCTTATCATGGTGGGGGCGAGTAGGACGTCGCCGGTGCCTAGAAACGGGATGAGGCGAAGACATGCACGCCAGCGAATCTTACCCAGCTTCAGGGCTCTCCGGGGAGATAATACCCCTACTGTTGCTCTGCGGGGTCTCCGCATGATCACTATGGCC
Organism: Triticum aestivum; assembly: GCF_018294505.1. Lineage (NCBI taxonomy): Eukaryota > Viridiplantae > Streptophyta > Magnoliopsida > Poales > Poaceae > Triticum > Triticum aestivum. The sequence continues at coordinate 186,753,253 of NC_057806.1, forward strand.
AAGTGTTTACACGGTCGCTCCTTGAGCTGTTTCTTAGGGGTAGGAGAGGGTAAGGCTAGCTCTCTCCCTCTATCTGGTATGATCTAGAGCTATTGGGTTCCAACCCCTTGCATGGGTGCCCTAGGGGGTTTATATAGGCCTACCCCCCAGGGGTACAATGGTAACTCGACTGGACGAGGGCCCAGCCGTCCGTGCCTCAGGCCTCCGACTTCTCCGCCGACTGCTGGGGCCCGCCGACTGGTCTAGTACGGAGCCAACAGGCCGCGTCCGCCGCGGGCGGGTCTTGCCGGCCGCTGATTACTGTAGCCGTGCTTCTGATGACGCGGGCTTGGTCATGGGGTCGTGGCAACAGTCCCGCCGCCTGGCGGACGATCACTATTGCCACTCCCTATCACATCCTGATTAATGGTGCATGGGGCCCAGGGGAGGGCTCAGCCGACTCCCCGGGCTGACTCCTGATGGATCTGACTGGCGGTCCTCTCGCTGTCTCCTAGGGTCTCACTGACTAGTGGGACCTGCTGCCCCTGGGCCGTATAGACAAGCTGACATGGGTGCAGGACTCGGTACTGTGGTGCTGATGTCAGGTCCGGCATGGCAACAGTGCCACGCCTCATGGAGATCTTCCCGGGTACGGCGTGCTGTGGCCATGCCTGCCCTTGGTAAGGGGCGGGGAGTGGGCTTCACTGTAGCCTCGCCCCTGCCCTGTCCCCTTCGATGAGGTCATGGGTTTGTTGGAGTCGCCGACCGACTCCCCAAAGCCAGCTTCTCTGGAAGTCGTCCCTGGGACTTGGCCGTGAGCGGGCAGTCGGCCGACCTGCTGTCGACTCCTCAAGAGGCGGCTCTTCGCCCTGGGGTCTTGAGGGGCGCAGCCTGCCCCGATGTCTTGAAAGGTTATGGGACCCAGGTTGGCCTAACTGTCGCCCATTACTCCGATAGTAGTCCCCGAAGCTGGTGAGGCGCCGCGGACGATCGGCCGAGAAGCCTCAGCAGTTTCTCTTTCCGGGTGCTCAACACATGGTCTTTGATTGACTTCTGCCGGGCCGTCTAGAAGGAGTCGGACTTGCTCAACTCGGACTCATTCAATTCTGACCTGCTCAGTATTTCGAACATCACGGCGGGATTTTAAGTGGCGTGCTAGCTAAGCCTCCAGGCCACCGCCCGTTCTTGGCCTGTCATGCGAGGGCACGTCGCCAGGCCGTCCTGCCAGCCTACGCGTGCGACAGGACAGGCCCATAGGCGGGGCCCGCCACTATCGCGCCTCGGCGCCCGAGCGGATCCGCTGCGGCCCCGGTGGACGGTTGGGATTCCCGTGGAGTTACTGCGCGCAGTAACTTTACGTGGATCGTGGGGGTCGTGGGGTTGTGGGCGTAGTAAATCCCCATGTCCGCCCCCTCGGCTTCGCGGCCCACAGGGCTATAAGTAGGGGGAAGAGGGGGGCACGCGCGCCCCTCCTTCCCACTACTCCTCGTTCTCTTCCTCCTTGCCGCTCCTTGCTCTCCTCCTTCCTATTCTCTTCTTCGCTCCGCTGCTCGCCCAAGCTCCGGCGAACGCTGCGCCGACAGCTCGCGATGAGCTCTTCCTCCGCTGCCGCGCCTCCCCCAGTGCGCTCCGGCACCTGGGATGGTTCCGAAGTTCATGAAGACCACATTGAGTTCCTCCGCCGGACCCGTCGGCTTCCCAGCGAGGATCGCGTGCAAGTGCGTCTTGCGCCGGAGGGGGAGATTTCCCCCGCACCGCCGGAGGGCGAGCGGGTCATCTTCCGCTCGCACTGCGTGCGCGGGCTAGGGCTGCCGGCGAGCAGTTTTTTCGGTCCTTCCTGGAGTTTTACAGCCTCCAGCCGCACCACCTCACCCCCAACACAGTGGTGCTGCTGTCCGCCTTCGTGGCCTTGTGCGAAGGCTTCCTCGGAGTCCTCCCCACCCTCGATCTCTGGGGGGAGTTCTTCTCCAAGCTCGGCACCTAGGCTACGGGCGTGCCGGTCCAATGCGGCGCCTTCATCTCCGTGCGAAGGTCAGGAGCCGACAACCCCTTACCCTCCATCTCGCTGATAAAGTCGGTGAAGATGTGGCAGAGATCCTACTTCTACATCGAGAACGTCGCCACGAGGGGTGACTTGGTCAACCTGCCGGCTTTCGAAGCCGGCCTGCCCGCTAGGAGACTGCCCAACTGGTCGTACCGGGACAGGTTGCTTACGCCTGCGGGAGCCGGCGCCATCATGCGACTCCGAGTGCTGACGCAGTCGGAGGGTCTGACTGGTTCGGACCTGCTGGCCACCTTTGTTTCGCGCCGAGTTCTCCCACTCCAAGGCCTCCCTCACATGATATGCCAGATGAGCGGGCACCGGGACCCGAGTCGGATGTGCACCAAGGACATGCCTCACGAAGGGGTGGCCCTCATGGTGAACTACCTCTCGGACAGCAGGCTCCCGGAGGACTGGCGATTCAGCAAGGAGCCGTACTCCCGCACCGACCCCCCGCTCGTGGTGAGTCGCCTTTCTTTCCTTTCTTTAGATTGTCTTCTTCTTGCCGAGTTTTGTTTTGACTAGTCGGCTTTGGTTAGAATCCCCTTCTTCACCCACCAGCTGGCACCTCGGGGCCGTCCCGTGAGTTCCTCGCCGACCGGGCGGAGAGCGACGTCGACGACCCCGATCTGGGGGCGGCGGCTCTGGAGGACGACGCCGAGGGAGGAGGAGGGACAGCAGGCGACTTCAGGCCTTCGGCTACCTTCGCCGACTGGCCTGAAGAGAATGCCGAGGGAGAAGTCGCCCCTCGCCATCGGCCAGGAGCCAGCCAGCCTGGCGCGGGCTCCTCTGCCGCGCCGGGCGCACCAGGCGGCGGGAAGAAGCGCAGGGCCGTGCCGACCTTGTTCGGCAGTCGGCCAAAGAAGCCCAAGGGCTCGGCTGTGGCGACACGGCGGGACGAGGCAGCCACGAAGGCCATCCGCTTCTGCAAGGAAGTGAAGAAGCCGCCGTTGGTCTTCGCGTAAGTATTCTGTCTTCAAAGTTTTATTCTTTCTTCGTGATTTGTCTGAGTCTCTGCTTGCCCCTTTTGCTTCAGGGCTCCCCTCTCTCTTGAGCGGGTCGCCGCCACCTCCGTCATGGGGTCAGCGGAGACGTCCGCCACCACTCGGCAGATTGACCCCGCTGCTGACCTCCGGGAGGCGACGAAGCGGAATGCGCAGGAGAGGCGCAACGGAGAAGAGGCCCTCCGCCTGGAGAAGGCGGAGGCCTCCGCTAAGAAAAAACTAGCGGAGGCCGAAGCCGCAACCGCGGCGAAGCAGCAGGCTGAGGAAGCCGCACGCCGCCAGTCGGCCTTGCTCGTCACCCCGTTGAACTCTGCGCCGCCGCCTCCGGAGTTCACGGGGCAGACTGGAGAAGCCGACGGGGAGAACCCCTCCGTGGAGAGGGAAGGCGGCGACCCCTCTGCGCCGGACATGAACGTTTCCCCGCCGCCTCCACTGCCGTCCAAAGGTGCGCAAGGCAGGCAGCCAGCGGACCCTCCGGCGCCGCCAACCGAAGACGAGGCCATGACGAGGCTACTTCTCCAAGTCGGCTAGCCAACCTGCCGTCGTCTGGAGAAGGCGACTTCGGCACCCCGCCCCCTGGAAGCCGGCACTGCCAGCTCAGCGGCCCTAGACGCCGAAGCGACAAGCGCCGCACCTATTGGGTGGGTGCAAGGAGGCGGCACAGGGCCACTGAACAGGGCGCTCCTGGACGTCCAGGAAAAGCTCCATGCTGAGGGCGACGCTTTCCAGAGTTGCACCAAGCCGTTCCTAGCGTCGCGGGCAGCCGTCCGGGTATGTTTTTTTCTTTGGTCTTTGTTTTCTTGTTCCTCTCTGTGGGGGCGCGCCAGCGCACCCACTAGGTGTAGTCCCCGAGTTTCGGGCCGGCTGCTGAGCAGGCGGCCCGGAACTCCAGTTGATGAACTTCTAGGTACTAACTTTGTCTGGAATGCTTGTCGTAGGATTACCACAACCTATGCGTCACAGCCTTCAACCGTAACGTTGAAGAGCTGGGCAAGCAGACCATCGACTTGGCGGAGAGCCAGAGTAAGTCCTTTTTTCTTCTCTGCGGGGGCGCGCTAGCGCACCTACGGGCTGTAGTCCCCGAGATTCGGGCCGACTACTGAGCAGTCGGGCCGGATCTCCCCGGTGACCTATTTATTGACGACTGTTATCTTTCTTCCTCTTCTTCAGGAGCCAACGCTGCTCTTCAATAGCAGCTGAGCGAAGCCAACTCCGCCCTGCACGCCAAAGGGGAGGAGTGCAGCAGGCTCGCCATAGAGCGCGATCTGCTGGCCACTCAGTTGGCAGAGCAGAAGGAGCTGCTTGTGAAGTCGCAGAGGGAGGCGGAGGAGACGGAAACCACCCTCTTGGCCATGTTTGCGAGCGAGCGCTCCTCCTGGTCTGACAAGGAGGCGTTGTTGTCCTCTGGCTTCCACGAGATTGAAGACATCATTGATGGTGAGTCTCTTTATTTTCTTTCCTCGAGCTACCGATTTAAATCTTGCCGACTCCTGGTTTTTGACTAGCTTCTTTGTTTCTTCGCGTCTTTGCAGACTTCTTCCCTAGGCAGTCGCAGACCGCCATCCAAGCCATCGAGGCCGACCATGAGAGTCGGAGGGCGGAGGGCGCAGAGATCGCCGCCGATGCCCCCCGAACTCTTGACGAGCACATCCTGAGCATCGAGGCTCGCCTCCGGCCGGCTCACCGGATGTTGCGCTGGCTTCAGCGCATCGGTGCCCAGGCGATTGCCGCCCTTTGGCCGGATATGCAGGCTCCGCGCACCCCCAGCCTGACGGCCAACTGGCTGGAGGTCGCGGTTGGTCGTCTTGAGGCCTGGAAGGGCTCTTCGGCCCGGGCTGGAGCGCGCTGGGCCTTAGAGTTCGTCAAGGTGTGGTATCTGGGGCTCGATCTAGACCGGTTGGCCATGCTTCGGTCGGAGGCCCAGCCGGAGCTGGCGGCTGCGGAAGATTCCCTCGCCAAACGTGCTACGGCGATCGCCGAGTACACCGACACCAGCATCTTCGTCCCTGAGCGGTCTGAAGACGGTGAGGAGGTACTGCCGGAGTGGTTTGGGATGAACCCAAACTACGGCGAAGACCCGGCGGAAGTGATTGGCTCCAGTGTCGAGGAGGAGGACGAAGCGGAGGATGGAGGCGAGGCGGAGGCACCAGAAGACGGAGCAAACGGCCAGCCTCAGCCCGACCGCGCCTCCAGCAACGAGCCGCGTGCGACCGAGTCGACTGCCGCCGGAGGTGATCAAGCCGAGACTAGCCAGCCGGCTGCCCCAACGCCTGACGCTAGCGCCTCCTCTGACCCTCCGAATCCGTCTGCTGCCTCCTAAGCTGCCACTGTATCTTTTATTTTATCTGCTTCAGTAGTCTTTGAAGAACTTGTTAATTCGCACAATTCCACCCACGGGGTGTATTTTGAACCTCTACTCAACAATTCGGACAAGGGCCTATGTTATGTAAATATACATATCTATCTTTTCTTGCTCATTGTTCTTTTGGCTTTTTTCCTTTGCCGCTTTCTCTTAGTTGCCTGCCTTGCCAATCGGACAGCCGCTCTGTGGACTGTTGCTGGATCAAGTGCTAGGCTACTTTGGGAAAGCAAGTACTTAGCCGATTTCAAGATTTTTTTTTGCATGTTGGATAGGAAGCGGCAATTCGACTATCCGAGAGTTGGTTTGTGTGAAAGGCTGGAAGCCGTCTTGAGGTATGTTTTGTGCTTTGAGTCCTTAGCCATTTTTCATGCGAACACCCATTCTACCTTACCTCTGCCCACCGTACAGTCGCTCTGCGAGCTGCGACTTCTGAAAGAAGACGGTTTACGTGTTACACACTACTTGTCCGGCTGCAGGAAGCATTTCATAGTGCAAGGCGGCAAGGCCCCGGGCCGACTTGTCGAGCCCGGCGCCAAGAGGCATGACAAAGAGTAACATACTTGTAGGCATAATTTTTATCATACAGATAAAAGAGGGCAGTCCCCGAGCCCGCCTCGGGGGGCCTGAAGTCTTGGTACTTTGATACAAAAGGTAGCGTGGTACATACTGCATCAACTGTAAAATCAGCGGAGGAGATTTGCATTCCATGGCCGCTCTGTCTCCTTGCCGGAGTCGTACCTCTTGCGTGCTCGGGGCTTCTGAGCGTCGATCAGGTAGTAGGAATCGTTGCCCGGTACTTTGCTGACGATGAAAGGGCCTTCCCAAGGCGCCGACAGCTTGTGCTGGCCGGCTGTTTGTTGGATCAACCGGAGCACAAGGTCGCCTTCTTGGAAAGATCTTGGCCTGAACTTACTGTTGTGGTACCGGCGCAGGCTCTGCTGGTAGATGCTGGACCGGCTGAGTGCCAACAGCCGACCCTCTTCCAGCAGATCGACGTCGTCTTGTCGTGCTTCTTCTGCTTCGTCCTCCGTGTACATGGTGACTCGTGGGGAGTCGAACTCTATGTCTGTTGGGATGACGGCTTCGGCACCATAGACGAGGAAGAAGGGCGTGAAGCCGGTTGACTTGTTTGTAGTCGTGCGCAGACTCCAGAGGATGGCTGGCAGCTCGTCGAGCCAACAGCCAGCCGAGCGCTCCAGAGGCTTGATCAACCGAGGCTTGATGCCGGACAGGATGAGGCCGTTTGACCGCAGGTGGGCGACGGACGCTAGGTCCACTCGGATGACCTTTGTTGCACAAAAACGGGCCAAGGCGCCCTTGCCAAAATTTGTGCTATTGTCGGTGATGATGCTTTGTGGTATGCCGTACCGAATTGTGATATCGGTGATGAAAGTCACGGCAATCGGACCATTCAGTTTCTTAATTGGCTTTGCTTCTATCCACTTGGTGAACTTGTCCACTACGACAAGTAGGTGAGTTAAACCACCTCATGCTGTTTTGAATGGTCCCACCATGTCTAGATCCCAAACTGCGAAAGCGAGGCAATGGGGATGGTCTTGAGCGCAGAAGCTGGCTGGTGTGGCTTGGAGCTGAACTTTTGGCATCCTTTGCATTTTCGGACCAACTCCTTGGCCTCTTCCAAGGCAGTCAGCCAGAAGAAACCGTGCCGAAAGGCTTTCGCGATGAGTGCTCTTGAAGCCGCATGGTGGCCGCACTCGCCTTGATGGATGTCTACGAGAATCGCTTGGCCTTGCTCTGGCTCTACGCAGCACTGGTAGACATCAGTGACGCTGCGCCTGTCCAGCTCTCTGTTGACTATGGTATAGGCTGCTGCCCGGCGTTGTACTTGCCGAGCTGAGGTCTCATCAGTTGGCAGCTCTTTGTTTACCAGGAATTTGAGGATGGGCTGGGCCCACGAGGGTGCTGCTATTTCTTCGACTACCAGAACTGCGACTTGGATGAGGGTGGCTGGGCTGGGAGGCGGCGGGTTGGAGTTAACAGCCGCTTGCTGGGTTGATGAAGTCCCCAGGCCGACTGGCACGGTCCTTGGGCCGAGTTCTGGAATCTTCGAGTCCACCACCGCAGTCCCCGGGCCGGGTTCCGCGGTCCCTGGGCTAGGCTCTACTATGGCGGCTCCGGAGTCATCTGCCGAGATCCTCGTGCCGCCTACCGAGGCTCTGGAGTCGGATCCGACGTCTTCGGGAGGAGCCGGCACGAAGATGGAGTCTGATTCTGGCGAGGGCTTGACGGACGGCTTGAGAAGGCGTTGAAGGGCGACACCAGATGGTATTGCTTGGCGGGTAGAGCCGATTCGTGCCAATGCATCTGCTTGGTCGTTGTCATTCCTTGGTACATGAAGGAACTCGCATCCTTCGAAATACCCGCTGAGTTGTTGCACGAGGAAACGGTAGCTCGCCATGTTTGCATCTTTCGCATCCCAGTCACCGGATGATTGCTGGACCACTAAGTCCGAGTCACCATAACACAAGATCCAGCGGATGCCAAGCTCTTTGGCAAGCCGGAGCCCGTGAATGAGCGCCTTGTACTCGGCGACGTTATTGGAGGCGGAAAATTTGCAGCGCATACTTGATCTTGTCGCCTTTGGGAGAGGTGAGGACAACGCCGGCTCCCAAGCCAGTGCGCATCTTGGAGCCGTCGAAATGCATCCGCCAATGGGTGGAATCAGGTGCTGGAGGCAGGTACTGGGTCTTGGCCCAGTCGATGAGGAAGTTGCCCAGTGCTTGTGATTTGATAGTGGTGCGGGGCTGGTAGTAGATGGTGTAAGGAGCCAGCTCTATGGCCCACTTGGCCACTCGACCAGAAGCATCTCGGCTACCGATGATCTCGGCAAGTGGGGCCGTGCAGACCACCGTGATTCAATGCTCTTGAAAGTAAGGCTTCAATTTCTTGGCAGCAAAGTGTACGCCATAGCACATCTTCTGGTAGTGGGGGTAGTTCTGCTTGCAGGTCGATAGTACCTCGCTCAGGTAATATACTGGTCTCTGGACAGGCAACGCCTTGCCTTCCTCCTTGCGCTCCACTACAATGACTGTGCTGACTACACGGCTGGTGGTGGCGATATACATGAGCATAGGTTCCTTGGGAGTCGGAGCCGCCAGGACAGGCGGAGTAGTCAACATCTTCTTCAACCGGTGAAAAGCTTCGTCTGCCTTATGGTTCCACTCGAAAAAAGTGGTCTTCTTCATGAGTTGGTATAAGGGGAGAGCTTTCTCGCCCAGCTGACTGATGAATCGGCTGATGGACGCTAAGCAGCCAGTGAACTTCTGCACATCCAGCAGTCGGCTGGGTACCTCCATTCTCTCGATGGCCTTGATTTTCACTGGGTTGCATTCTATGCCGCGTTCAGAGACCAGGAAACCTAGCAGCTGGCCGGATGGTACTTCGAAGATGCACTTCTCGGGGTTGAGCTTGATCTGGAACCGGCGCAGGTTCTCAAAGGTTTCCTTGAGATCTTCCAGCAGTGTTCCACGCTTTTCCGTTTTCACCACTATGTCGTCCACGTAGACTTGGGCGTTCCTACTGAGCTGCTTGAGGAGACACTTCTGCATGCAACGCTGAAAGGTGGCGCCGGCATTCCTCAAGCCGAACGTCATGGTGAGGTAGCAGAATGCTCCAAATGGCATGATGAAGGCGTTCTTCAATCTTTCAGTCGGGTTGAGCTTGATCTGGTGATACCCTGAGTATGCATCCAAGAAACTCAACAACTCGCATCCGGCTGTGGAGTCTATCACCTGGTCGATTCTTGGTAGAGCAAATGGGTCCTTGGGGCAGGCCTTGTTGAGGCTCGTGTAGTCAATACACATTCGCCATTGCTTGTTCTTGTTTAGTACCAGGACCGGATTTGCCAGCCACTCCGGGAAGAAAACTTCCGTAATGAAGCCAGCTGCTAGGAGTCGGGCTATCTCTTCTCTGACAACTCTTCTCTTTTCTTCTGATAAGCGGCGCAGGGGCTGCCTGACCAGCTTTGCATCAGATCGGACATGTAACTTGTGCTCGGTGAAATCCGTCGGTACACCTGGCATGTCTTTGAGGGACCATGCGAAGATGTCCCGATTCTCACGGAGGAAATCGACGAGCTCGCCTTCCTATTTGTTGTTGAGGTTTGCACCTATGACGGCGTACCTCTCTGGGTGCTCCGGATCCAAGGGTATCTTCTTTGTCTCTTTGGCCGGCTTGAACGAACCCTCAGCCTCCGACTCTTTTGGGCTAGGCGATACCTAAGGCTGCTTGCCGGCCATCGCCACAACTCGCTCAAGGAGCCGCTTCTCAGTCGCGATTACCAGGGACTCAGCCAGCCGACTGCTCTCAGTTGCGCAAGCAGGCGAATTCTGGTAGTCGCCTGCCACAGTCAGGATTCCCCTAGAACTGGGCATCTTCATCTTGAGGTAAGCGTAGTGGGGGACCGCCATGAACTTGGCCAAGGCGGGTCGGCCAAGTAGCGCATGGTAATGGCTCTCAAGGTCCACCACCTCGAACCAAACAGACTCTCTTCGAAAGTGATCTTTGTCCCCAAAGAGGACGTCCATCAGGATCTTGCCCCTCGGCGAGCAGGAAAGCCCACGTACAATGCCGTGGAACACTGTCCGGCTGCTCTGAAGCTATCTTTGCTTGATTCCTAACTTCTCCATGGTATCCTTGTACAGGATATTGATGCTGCTACCCCTGTCTATTAGAACCCGCGAGAAATGCGTGACCCGTTTTTCCGTAGCAAAGGTGGCGTCCAGGACCAAGGCGTAGGAGCCCAGACTCGGCATCACTTCTGGGTGGTCAGCCCTGCTCCAGCTGATGGGCTTCTCAGACCAGTGCATGAACTCTGGCGTCTCTGAGGCTACTGCGTTCACCTCTTGTCGCTACAGCCGCCTGCTGTATCGATCATCAGCCATACTGGTGAACACCACGTAGGCTCCGTGTTCTTCAGGGTATTCGTCTTGTACTGCGCCGACTGGCCTGACTGCCGGCTGCTAGGGCGGAGACGGAGGCGGCTGCCCAGCAGGCGGGGGTGGCAGGAGGCCGTCTCCCTTGGCGATCCTGGTGAGCCAGTGGCACTTCCGGGTGGTGTGATTCGATGGCTTTGTGCCGCTGTGGAACTTGCAAGGTCCATCCAAGGTCTGCTCATAGGAGAAGGCCGGCAACCAGTTAGGCTTGCCGCATTTCTGTCGCTTGGGCGGAGGCTGCTCTTCTGGCTGCTGGGCTTCAATGGTCGCGACCTGCCGGCTGCCGGAAGCCGGCTGCAGGGCCTTGCGCTTGTTGTCGCCCTGCTGTTGTCGCCGGCCGGCGTCTCCCGCCGGAGTTCTTGGAGCTTGAGGGGACACTTTGCCAGTTGTGCTGATTTGAATTTCCGCCTTCATGGAGGAGTCGGCCGTGGCGTACTTGTCCGCTATGATCAGCAGCTCGTCGAGGGTTTCTGGCTCGTCGCAGAGGAGCTTGTGCTTGAGGAGAGTGCCTTCTCGGCACCCGGCTGTGAAATACTCGATGGCCTGCACCTCATGCACGCCCTCGCAGGAGTTCCGGAGCTCAGCCCAACGCGTGAGGTAGTCGCGAGTCGACTCGTCAGGACCTTGCACGCACAAGGAGAGCTGACGAGGCTTGGGAGGACGCTTGTACGTGCTGGTGAAGTTGTGGACGAACGCTTCGGTGAAGTTGACCCAGCTGTTGATGCTGCGGGGCTTTAGGCTGTTCAACCATGTCCGGGCTGTGCCCTGGAGCATGAGCGGAACGTACTTTACGGCGACACGCTTGTTGCCGTTTGCTATGCTGACAGCCGTGGAGTAGTCGACTAGCCAGTCTTCCAGCTTCACAGAGCTGGTATACTTGGGCGTGTCTCTTGGGAGCGTGAACCCTCTGGGAAAGGGCTCGTCCCGAATGCGGGGCCCGAAACAAGGTGGACACAGCTCGTCTTCTTCTTCCAGCGCCAGGGACCGGTGAAGTCGGTCGATCCGGTGGCGGGCATCATTCTCTCCAACTCCCTCTCGGTGGCCAAGGCGGTCACCGAGAGTCGGATGGTCTACAGGCGGCGGGGAGACTCGCCTCTCCTTACGGGGAGGGGGAGGCGAACAGTCGTCCCGTCGTTCCACTACTCTCGGGCGACCATCTCGGTCGCGCTCGATGGTAATGCGAGTCCGACTATGGCTGACAGCCGGCTCCTTGTCCTTTCTTCCTCGGGCGCCGCCAGTCGGCGTCTGAGACGTCGCGCCTTGATCTCGGTGCGGGACGTCGTTTGGCCGCTGCGGCGCCTCCGTGCGGCAGCCGACCTCGTTCTGCGCTGCGGCCGCGTCGAGGAGCCGCTGGACTCGCTCCATCATGAGGCGGCGCTCTTCGCCCTCGAAATTGTCCAACTCGTCCGCCGCTGCCTGGGCGGCTCGGATGTTCTCCGCTGGTGTAGCGTACACGGGGCGGCTAGCCCCAAACAGGCTGGCGATGGCTACGCCGCGCTGCTGGACCGCGCCAAGGTGACTGGGCCCTGCCGGGGCCGGCGAGCCGCCAACGACGCGATCCATCTCCCGCTGGTAAGCTTCTGACAAGCGTCTCATGCTGGCCAGCTTCTTCGCGCCTTCAACGAGCTGAAGGCGGCACGCTTCTAACGTCTCTGCGTCAGCATCTTCCGGAATGGGCGCAGTTAGGTCTTGCAGCGCCGCGTCGAGTGAGTCGAGCGCTCCTCCACCAGGGAACTCGTCATGACTGACGACTAGCACCGCAGTGACGGTGCTTCCACCGCTCTCTGCGTGGGGGAGAGGTTCGTCGTAGACCACCACGTTGGTGGGGAACGCGTCGAGCGACGAACTGTCGGAGTCGACCAGCATCGGGTCGGCGGAGGCTACGGACTCCAAGTCTACGGCAGGCCCGCCGAAAACATGGAGTTGATCGAGGAGGCCCGCGAGGAGGTTCTCGGGCCGCCCGTGCCTGCGTCGGACGCAGGTTCGTCAGAGAGGCGGACCTCGCCGACAAGTTCGGCCAAGGAGCTGGCTGCGCAGGCGATCTCAACGCCGCGCAGCGCGTCGATGCAAACTTCGCCTGGCGTGCCTGGCTGGCTACGTTCGCCAGGGAGGAAAAGGGTTCCCGTCCAGAACATATCTCCGGACGGCGGTGCACCATGCCCCACGGTGGGCACCAAATGTCAGGGGTTTGGTGCGACATATGCCAACGGATGGCTTATCATGGTGGGGGCGAGTAGGACGTCGCTGGTGCCTGGAAACGGGATGAGGCGAAGACATGCACGCCGGCGAATCTTACCCAGCTTCAAGGCTCTCCGGGGAGATAATACCCCTACTGCTGCTCTATGGGGTCTCCGCATGATCACTATGGCCAAGTGTTTACACGGTCGCTCCTTGAGCTGTTTCTTAGGGGTAGGAGAGGGTAAGGCTAGCTCTCTCCCTCTCTCTGGTATGGTCTAGAGCTATTGGGTTCCAACCCCTTGCATGGGTGCCCTGGGGGTTTATATAGGCCTACCCCCCAGGGGTACAATGGTAACTCGACTAGACGCGGGCCCAGCCGTCAGTGCCTCAGGCCTCCGACTTCTCCGCCGAGTGCTGGGGCCCGCCGACTGGTGGGCCCCGCCGACTGGTCTAGTACGGAGCCAACAGGCCGCGTCCGCCGCGGGCGGGTCTTGTCGGCCGCTGATTACTGTAGCCGTGCTTCTGATGACGCGGGCTTGGTCATGGGGTCGTGGCAATAGTCCCGCTGCCTGGCGGGCGATCACTATTGCCACTCCCTATCACATCTTGATTAATGGTGCATGGGGCCCAGGGGAGGGCTCGGCCAACTCCCCGGGCCAACTCCTAACGGATCCGACTGGCGGTCCTCTCGCCGTCTCCTAGGGTCTCACTGACATGTGGGACCTGCTGCCCCTAGGCCATACAGACAAGCTGTCGTGGGTGCAGGACTCGGTACTATGGTGCTGATGTCAGGGCCGGCATGTCAATAGTGCCACGCCGCACGGAGATCTTCCCGGGTACGACGTGCTGTGGCCATGCCTGCCCTTGGTAAGGGGCGGGGAGTGGGCTTCACTGTAGCCTCGCCCCTGCCCCGTCCCCTTTGATGAGGTCATGGGTTTGTTGGAGTCGTCGGCCGACTCCCCAAAGCCGGCTTCTCTGGAAGTCGTCCCTGGGACTCGGCCGTGAGCGGGCAGTCGGCCGCCCTGCCGTCGACTCCTCAGGAGGCGGCTCTTCGCCCTGGGGTCTTGAGGGGCGCAGCCTGCCCCGATGTCTTGAAAGGTTATGGGACCCGGGTTGGCCTACCCGTGGCCCATTACTCCGACACTTTGTTTTCGTAAGGACCCCGCTGCCATTGGAGGGTAGGACAAAAGATGTCATGCAAGTTCTTTTCCATAAGCACGTATGACTATGTTCGGAATACATGCCGACATTATATCAATGAACTGGAGCTAGTTCTATGTCACCCTAGGTTATGATTGTTACATGATGAACCGCATCCGGCATAATTCTCCATCACTGATCCATTGCCTACGAGCTTTCCATATATTGTTCCTCGCTTATTTACTTTTCCGTTGCTATTGCTATCATCACTACAAAATACCAAAAACATTTCTTTTACTACTGTTACCTTTTGCTACCATTACCACTACTATCATATTACTTTGCTACTAAATACTTTGCTGCAGATATTAAGTTTCTAGGTGTGGTAGAATTGACAACTCAGCTGCTAATACTTGAGAATATTCTTTGGCTCCCCTTGTGTCGAATCAACAAATTTGGGTTGAATACTCTACCCTCGAAAACTATTGCGATGCACTATACTTGTGGGTTATCACAAGCCTACCAATTACCCATCATAAACTCTCGTCTATTGCATTACATTATCTGCCATTTGCCTCTTGTTTTCCTCTCCAGCACTTCTATAACGTTTTTAGAAAAACACAAAAATATTTGCCTTTTTATTTTCCTTCTTTTCGTTTGCCTTTTATGTCTTACTTGGTTTGTTTGCTCGTTTGCTTGGCATAATTGTGTATTTTATTGAGAGACAATAAGCAAAGAGTTTATGGATCCTCGTCCACTTGCTAATCTTTTTAGGAGATCCAATTATGATGAACCAATTGCAAGTGAGTTGAGTGCACTAGATTATCTTTATGAAGTTTTGCTTGAAATTCATGAATCTAAAAATTGTGTTAAAGTGTTAAAATAAGAAATTTATGAAGTGATTCACGATAGCTCCTTGAATGAAAAGCATTATTGCAATGATGTTATTCTAAATTCTATTAATGTCAATTGTGCTAATAATATGCAAACCCCAAGCTTGAGGATGCTAATTTTGCTATGTCCACTACTTGTTGCAATGATCATGATCGGGGTGATAATGCTCCTTATAATCTTGAAAATTTATTTAAGCCTCATGATAATAATGTTTCAAATAATATTGAAAGTGGGTTTGGAAGAGTGTCAACTTTAGGAGATAATAATCCCACTACTTTGGAGTTTGATCAATTTTATGAAATTTTTGATAAAAGTGGGCTCGGAGAAGTCATGACTTTATTTGATTATAATCCCACTATTTTGGAAGAGTGTTAACTTTGCATGCATGTGGATCATGAAGAGAATATTTTATGTGATAGTTATATTGTTGAATTTTATTATGATCCTACATGTAATTATTATGAGAGAGGAAAATATGGTTGTAGAAATTTTCATGTTACTAAATTACCTCTCGTTATGTTGAGTTTGCTATTGTTTCTTTCTTCTTCTTTGCATATGCTAGTTTTTGCTTTCCTTGATAATTTGTTTTCCTATAAGATGCCTATGGATAGGAAGTATGTAAGACTTAGATGTGTTTTTCACATGCTTTATGATGCTTTCTTTGCGCTTCAATTCTTGTCTTTCATGTGAGCATCATTAAAATTATTAATGCGTAGCTAAAAGGCTTTAAAAATCGCATGTTGGGAGACAACCCAATATTTTTACTTTTTATGAGTATACACATTATTAACTCTGTAGTAATTCTGTTTTGGTGTTTTAATTAGTGTTTCTGCCAAGTAAGACCTTTGGGATGGCTTATGGTGATAGTTCATTTGATCTTGCTGAAAAACAGAAATTTTTGCACCCAGTAAAATAATTCTCACTTTGAATAGAAGTGCAATAAAATAATGATTGTTTTTCCAAAATATTGATATACAAATTCCACTCTTGTCCTAATTTTTCAGAATTTTTGGAGTTACAGAAGCATTCGAAGTTTACAGATTGCTACAGACTGTTCTCTTTTTGACAGATTCTGTTTTCTATGTGTTGTTTGCTTATTTTATTGAATCCATGGTAGTATCGGGGGGTATGAACAATGGAAAAGTTGGAATACAGTAGAAATTACACCAATATAAATAATTAATGAGTTCACAACAGTACCAGAAGTGGTGATTTATTTTCTTATACTAATGTAGCTTATAAGATTTTCTGTTGAGTTTTGTGTGGTGAAGTTTTCAAGTTTTGGGTAAGGATTTGATGGACTATGGCATAAGGAGTGGCAAGAGCCTAAGCTTGGGGATGCCCAAGGCACCCCAAGGTAATATTCAAGGACAACCAAGAGCCTAAGCTTGGGGATGTCCAAGGCACGCCAAGGTAATATTCAAGGACAACCAAGAGCCTAAGCTTGGGGATGCCCCGGATGGCATCCCCTATTTCGTCCTCATCTATCAGTAAATTTACTTGAGGCTATATTTTTATTCACCACATGACATGTGTTTTGCTTCGAGAGTCTTATATGATATGAGTCTTCGCTTTTAGTTATCCACAATCATCCTTGTTGTGCACACCTTTTGAGAGGGACATGCATGAATCGTGATTTATTAGAATACTCTATGTGCTTCACTTATATCTTTTGAGCTAGGCAATTTTGCTATAGTGTTTCACTTATATCTTTTTAGAGCACGGCGGTCGCTTTATTTTATAGAAATTGTTGAACTCTCATGCTTCGCTTATATTATTTTGAGCGTCTCTCTAAACATCATGGTAATTTGCTTTGGTTATGAATTTAGTCCAAATATGATGGGCATCCAAGAGGGATATAATAAAAACTTTCATATGAAGTGCATTGAATACTATGTGAAGTTTGATTCTTTATGATTGTTTTCAGATATAAAGATGGTGATATTAGAGGCATGCTAGTAAGTAATTGTGGATTGGTAGAAATACTTTTGTTAAAGTTTGTGATTCCGTAGCATGCATGTGGTTAACCGTTATGCGATGAAGTTGGAGCATGATTTATTTATTGATTGTCTTCCTTATGAGTGGAGGTCAGGGACAAGCGATGGTCTTTTCCTACCAATCTATCCCCCTAGGAGCATGCACATAGTACTTTGTTTGAATGACTAATAGACTTTTGCAATAAGTATGTGAGTTCTTTATGACTAATATTGAGTCCATGGATTATACGCACTCTCACCCTTCAACCATTGCTAGCCTCTCTAGTACCGCGCAACTTTTGCCGGTGCATTACACCCACCTTATACCTTCCTCAAAACAGCCACCATACCTACCTATTATGTCATTTCCATAGGCATTCCGAGATATATTGCCATGCAAATTCCACCATTCTGGATTATTATGACACGCTCCATCATTGTCATATTGCTTTGCATGATCGTAATATAGCTAGCATGATGTTTACATGGCTTGTCCGTTTTTTGATGTCATTTGCTACGCTAGATCATTGCACATCTCGGTACACTGCTGGAGGCATTCATGTCGAGTCATATTTTGTTCTAAGTATCTAGTTGTAAGTAAGTAAAAGTTTGATGATCATTATTATTAGAGCATTGTCCCATGTGAGGAAAGGATGATGGAAGCTAGATTCCCTCACAAGTTGGGATGAGTCTCAGTACTTTACAAAAAATAAAAGAGGCCAAAAAAGCCCAACATAAAAAGGGAGAAAAATGAGAGAAAAGAGGGAAGGGGTAATGTTACTATCCTTTTTCCACACTTGTGCTTCAAACTAGCACCATGATATTCATGATAGAGAGTCTCCTATGATGTCACTTTCATATACTAGTGGGAATTTTTCATTATAGAACTTGGCTTGTATATTCGAATGATGGGGTTCCTCCAATTGCCCTAGGTCTTCGTGGCCAAGCGAGTTGGATGCACACCCAATTAGTTTCTTTTTTGAGCATTCATACAATTATAGCTCTAGTGTATCAGTTGCATGGAAATCCCTACTCACTCACATTTATATCTATTGATGGGCATCTCCATTGACTGTTGATATGCCTAGTTGATGTGAGACTATCTCCTTCTTTTTGTCTTCTCCACAACCACCATATTCTATTCCACCTATAGTGTTATATCCATGGCTCACGCTCATGTATTGCGTGAAAGTTCAAAAAGTTTGAGAACATCAAAAGTATGAAACAATTGCATGGCTTGTCATAGGGGTTGTGCATGATTTAATACTTTGTGTGGTGAAGATGGAGCATAGCCAGACTATATGATTTTGTAGGGAGAACTTTCTTTGGCCATGTTATTTTGAGAGACATGATTTCTTTAATAGTATGCTTGAAGTATTACTGTTTTTATGTCAATATTAAACTTTTGTTTCCAATCTTATGGATCTGAACATTCATGCAACAATTAAGAAAATTACATGGATAAATATGTTAGGTAGAATTCCACATCAAAAAATCTATTTTTTATCATTTACCTACTCGAGGACGACCATGAATTAAGCTTGGGGATGCTTGATATGTCTCAAACGTATCTATAATTTTTTATTGTTTGATGCTATTATATTATCTTTTTAGGATGTTATATATGAATTATTATGCTATTTTATATTATTTTTGGGACTAACTTATTAGCCTAGAGTCCAGTGCCAGTTTCTGTTTTTTCCTTGTTTTTAGTTTCGCAGAAAAGGAATATCAAACGGAGTCCAAACGAATAAAACTTTACGATGATTTTTCTTGGACCAGAAGACACCAAGAGGACTTGGATTCCAAGCCAGAAGAGCCACGAGGCGGCGGCAAGGGTGGAGGGCGCGCCCTAGGGTGGCGCCCTGCCTTGTGGCCCCCTCGGGGATCCCCTGACCTACCTCTTCATCCTATATATTCACATATATTCCAAAACCCTTGGATAAAGCCACGAAAATACTTTTCCACCGCCGCAACCTTCCGTTCCCATGAGATCCCATATTGGGGCATTTTTGGGCATCCTGCCGGAGGGGAATTCAATCATGGAGGGCATCTACATCAACCCTATTGTCCTTCCGATGAAGCGTGAGTAGTTTACCTCAGACCTATAGGTCCTTAGTTAGTAGCTAGATGGCTTCTTCTCTCTCTTTGATTCTCAATACCATGTTCTCTTCAATGTTCTTGGAGATCTATCCGATGTAATCTTCTTTTGCGGTGTGTTTGTCGAGATTCGATGAATTGTGGATTTATGCTCATCTTATCTATGAATATTATTTGAATCTTCTCTGAATTCTTATATGCATGATTTGACATCTTTGTATTTGTCTTTGAAATATCAGTTTGGTTTGGCCAACTAGATTGGTTTTTCTTGCAACGGGAGAGGTGCTTAGCTTTGGGTTCAATCTTGCGTGATTTCACCCAGTGACAAAGTAGGGGTAGCGCGACACGTATTGAATTATTGCGATCAAGTAGAAACAGATAGGGTTTTCATCATATTGCTTGAATTTATTCCTCTACATCATGTCATCTTTCTTAAGGCGTTACTCCGTTCTTTATGAACTTAATACTCTAGATGCATGCTTGATAACAGTCGATGTGTGTAGCAATAGTGGTAGATGCAGGCAAGAGTCTGTCTACTTGACACAGAGGTGATGCCTATATGCATAATCATTGCCTTGGATATCATCATAACTTTGCGCTTTTCTATTAATTGCTCGACAGTAATTTGTTCACCCACCGTATTATTTACCTTCAAGAGAGAAGCCTCTAGTGAAACCTATGGCCCAGGGTCTATTTTCCATCATATTTGTCTCCGATCTACTATTTTGCAATCTTTTATTTTCAGATCTATATACCAAAAAACCCAAAAATATTTTATCTTCTATTTAGTTTTATCTATCTCTATCAGATCTCACCTTTGCAAGTGATCGTGAAGGGATTGACAACCCCTTTATCGCGTTGGGTGCAAGTGCTTGATTGTTTGTGTAGGTGCATCTATTTGGGACTTGCGTGTTTCTCCTACTGGATTGATACCTTGGTTCTTAACTAAGGTAAATACTTATCTCTACTGTGTTGCATCACTCTTTCCTCTTCAAGGGAAAAACCAACAAAAACTCAAGAAGTAGCAAACGCATAGCAGCCCGGAGACGGTTCTGCTCAAGTAGCACAACGTCGTCATGATGGTGCTATTCTTGCACTACTTCATCGTAGGAAAGTACTCGAGGTGATCCGTATATGAGTTTCATGGGGATCACTGCTTCTGCCCCTTAGACTTGGGAGAAGGGAGTCTGGCCGGTAGCTCGATTTGGAGTCGTATGGAGGGACTAAAGAACCACCGGTAGCTTGTCGATCCATCGCCTGCCACACTTCTGCAGCCTATCAAATGTTCTTGTCTTGAGTCATCGTAGCACTTCAGCGTTTGCCCTCTCAGCTTGTCTGTTGCCTCTGGGATGGGCAACAGAGGCAAATGAGACCTTGCTTACGAGGGCATGAACGTATTGCATGAAGGCATGGCTCATGAATTGGGTGCCATTCAAAGTGATGACTCTGGCAGGTACTCCGAAACGGCACACCAATCCTTTTAAGAACTTGATAGCTAACTGCGGGGTCACCTTCCTCACGGGCTCCACTTCCAGCCAATTTGTAAACTTGTCAATTGCAACATACAATAATTGAAAGCCCCCGGTAGCACGGGGGAAGGGACCCAAGATGTCGTGCCCCCAGAATGAAAATGGCCATGACAAAGGGATCGTTTGGAGAGCATGAGCAGGCTGATGGATATTCTTGGAGTGGAACTGGCAGGCTTCACACTTGGTGACTAGCTCAATTGGATCTTGGAGGGTCGTGGGCCAGTAGAAACCTTGCTGGAAAGCTTTTCAAACCAGGGCCCTTGATCCAATAAGGGAGCCACACATACCCTTGTGTATCTCTACCAATAGTTCCATTCCTTCTTCTCGGCAAATGCACTTCAATTTCACACCGTTGGGCCTTCTTCTATATAGCGTGTCGTCAATGAACTGATACATCCTAGCCCTCCGGGCTACTCTTTCAGCTTCTTCTTGCTCTTTGGGAAGTTCTCCTATTTGGAGGAAATGGACTTTGTGCCGCGCCCAAGTTGGAGCCTGAGGTTTGGCAACAAGAACTAGGGGCACCTCCTCGTTCACGGGAGCCCATGCCTCAACCACAAAGACTGGCAGTTCGGCAGGAGGGTGCAGCTCACCAATAAAAGGGGAGTTGTTCCCGCCAAGCTCTCTATCAGGGGCTTCAGGAAGCTCTATCCGGAGAGGCTTGCCAGAGTCGAGTTTCCTCCTTTTTCTGGGCATTGTTTCCAGGGATATGGAGGGTTGACTTAGATGGATAACAAAAGTCCCTAGTTCCACAGGGAGTTTTTGTGCAGCGCACTTTGACAGATGATCAACAATTTTGTTTTCCGCACGGGGCACGTGCTCTGTTTGTAATCCATCAAAGCGCTCCTCCAACTTGCTCACTTCCTCTACACATGCCTCCATAAATGGGCTTTGATGATCCTTGTTTACTTGGCTCACCACAAGTTGCGAATCTCCACGAATGATCAACTTCTTGATTCCCAGTTCTATTGTGATCCTGAGCCCGACAAGGAGTCCTTTATATTCTCCAGTGTTGTTGGTAGCCTTCTCCCGGGGGAAATGCATTTGAACCATGTACTTGAGGTGCTCCCTAGTGGGAGAAACGAGAAGCATGCCAGCTCCTGCACCTTGTAGGGAGAAGGCACCATCAAAGTACATGATCTATTCTTGGGGCGCTTCCTTGCCGGGGATAACTGTCTCCAGTACTTCTTCGTCAGGGGTAGGCATCCACTCTCCAATAAACCCCGCTAGTGCTCTGCTCTGAATAGTTGACGTGCTCTCAAACTTCAAACCAAAGCTGGATAACTCCAAAGCCCATTCCACTATTCTGCTAGTGGCCTCAGTATGCATTGCAAGGGAAGCGGGTGACAACCGTGATCTAGTGGGCTTGGAAGTAGTGGCGCAGTTTCCTTAAGGCCATGATGAGGCCAAAGATCAACTTTTGCATACCAGAGTACCTCGACCTAGCCCCCTGCAGCAGGGAGCTGATGAAGTACATTGGTCGCTGCACTACTTTCTTCCTTGCCGTGACCTTCGAACTGTCTCCGTTGCCCTGCCCCTCCTTGTTTTGATCTGCATCTGACCTTGCCGGGACGAGTTCACTTTCCTCTCCAGAGGGATGGTAGTTGCGGCTTCTCCTTCATCTACTTCCCGTTGTGCCACCAGCACTGCACTAACCACTTGATTGGTTGCCGCTAGGTATAGCAGCAATAACTCTTGTGGTTTAGGAGCGACTAAGGTTGGAACAGAGGATAGATAGGTCTTCAAATCTTGCAGCGCAGCGTCTGCCTCCAAGGTCCACTCTATGGGCCATGCCTTCTTCAAGATTTTGAAGAATGGTAGGGCGCTCGACGGACTTGGAAATGAACCTGCTTAGCGCGGCATTAACTGTCTTGGGTGCTTGAATCTGCTCAATCGGCTTGACCTTGTCGGGGTTGGCCTCTATCCCCCGGTGGGACACAAAGAAGCCAAGTAGCTTGCCGGAAGGAATGCCAAACACACACTTCTCTGGGTTCAACTTCAAGTTGATCTTGCGCAGATTGGCAAAGGTCTCTTCCAAGTCCTAAACGAGAGTCGATTTGTCCTTGGTTTTGACCACTATATCGTCCATGTAGGCTTCAATATTCCTATGCATCTAGCACTCAAAGCAAATATGTACTGCTCTTGAAAAAGTGGATCCAGCGCTCTTTAACCCAAAGGGACTCCATACAAAATAGTACGTGCCGCATGGGGTTAGGATCGCGGTCTTCTCTTCATCTTCCTTGGACATGAAAATATGGTGGTACCTGGAGTAGGCATCCAAGAAGGAAAGCAGGTCACACCCAGAGGTGGAATCCACAATATGGTCAATGCGCGGCAAGGGGAATGGGTCCTTCGCGCAAGCTTTATTCAGATATGTGAAATCTATGCAAAGCCTCCACTTCCCATTTGCCTTGTGTACTACCACTGGATTTGCCAACCACATTGTATGCAATACTCCTTTGACCAAACTAGCTGCCTCAAGTTTCTTGATCTCTTCGGCAATAAATTGTTGCCGCTCTAAGGCTTGCTTTTGGACCATCTGTTTGATGGGCCTGGCATGTGGTAAGACAACAAGGTGGTGCTCAATTACCTCCCTGGGAACACCAGGGATGTCAGATGGTTGCCAAGCAAACACATCGACATTCACCTGCAGGAAGGTAAAGAGCGCGCTTTCCTATTTGTCGTTAAGGGTGGAGCTGAGAGTAAATGTACCATCGGCACCAACCAGCCCTACCGGGACCTTCTTCATAGCGGGTGCATCAACCTTTGATCTCTTGCTATGGGAACTCTCTGACAAGTCATCAACAGACGCAACGCACTCCGAAGAGGCGCGCTTCCTGGATTCTTTGCTGGCATCCTTGCTAGCTTTCTTCCCTTTCTTGCTTTCCTTGGCAGGAGCGATAACTTCCGCGGCCTCTGCAGCGACTGGTACTCGGTACATCTTATCCACAGATATGATTGCGTCCTTCTTGTCTGATGGAATGGAAATGACACCCATTGGCCCTGGAATCTTTAGCGTGTTGTAGGCATAGTGGGATGCCACCATGAATTTTGCTAGGGCTAGGCGACCAAGGATTCCATTGTATGGTAGGGGGAGGTCAACCACATCAAACACGATCTTCTCCGTCTGGTAATTTAACTCCCCCCGAACGTTACCGACAGTGTGATCTTCCCCTTAGGATGACTCCTGCCAGGGTTGATCCCTTGAAAGTACCAGTAGCCTTGAGCTCTTCATCTGCTATCTGGAGCTTGCTGATGACCTTGGGAGAAATTAGATTCAACCTGGCCCCGCCGTCAACCAACATCTTTGGGACCTTGAGGTTGCTGATTGTTGGCGAAACTAACAACGGCAAGCACCCTACCACGGTGGTGTGGTCAGGGTGATCCTCTTCATCAAAGATGATGGGTGTGCGGGACCACTTGAGTGACTTCCGAGAATCTACCGCTGGCTCCACGACATTGACCTCATGCACCCACTGTTTAAGCTGGCGGTGAGAGGAGTGCAGGGATGCACCTCCGTCAATGCATAGGGCGTCAGTGGCCTTCTGGAACCCCTGCTCGCTAGTTTCCTCTTCATCTCCTTCATCACTCCCCTCATCGCATTCCTTCTTATCACGGCCTCTAGGAGGTTCCCTTGATACCGAGGGGCGTTGTCGGGGCAACCTCGTCTGCCGCGTTGGCCCTTTCGGCGAATGCCATCTTGGTCTCTCTCTTTGTTATGCTTCTCGTACTCAGCCCTCTGCTTCTTGATGAGTTGCTCAACCTGATGACACTCTTGGAGATCACGACCCTTGGTTTGAGGGATCTTGCAGTATGGCCCGTCAGCCTTCCCAGCCTTATCAGCAGTCGCGACTTCCCAGCAATCAGTGCATGCGACAACTTCCTTGCTGGGAGCCTCGATCTTGGCCTTCTTGCCGGTACTAGGAGTGCTCGACCCTTCAACAGCCAGCACTGCTTTATCCTTGCATTTCTTGTTCTTCTTATTCTGATTGGTGGCGTCGTCATTGTCCTTGAGTCAATGTCGACACTATCCTCTTCGACAGGGAGTCGCCTCCCCTCCTCTGTTCGGGCACACTTATCCGCCAAAGTATACAGCACATTCACAGTCTTGGGCAATCGAACATTCATCTTGGAACGTAACCTGCGGTTGCGTATGTTGGACTGGAATGCAGCTATCACAGTTGTCGGGTGGATGTTTGGAATGTTCCCGTGCACCCAGGTGAACCTTTGCCTGTACTTCCGCAAACTCTCTCCTTCCTTCTGTGGGAGGAACTGCTAGTCATTGGGCCGCCCTTGTTCTTGATGGCCGCCCGTGAAGGCGCCAACAAACTCATGGCACATGACAGCCTAGGTTGAGATGGAGTTCTCCGGGAAGTGCATCAGCCATGACCTCACGTTTGGCTTGAGTGACAAAGGGAAGTAGTTGGCGAATACCTTCTCATCTCTTCCTCCGGCGGCTTGAACAATGATGGTGTAGATGCTCAAGAACTCTGCTGGGTTCAACCTTCCAACGTACTTTTCTGGTAGCTCTGGCTTGAACATATGGGCAGATTGCCAACGGACTTGCCATAGCTTGCAAGTGAAGGCGGGGAACCCAACCTTGAAAGGCAGGTATCCATCTTCACCAGGCATGGGCTCGTCGACATCGGGGCGATTGCTCCTATTAGACTAGCGGCGGGTTTTGCGGCGTCATTCGATGGTGACGCGCGCATCTTCCCTCCGCCTGTCTTCCAGGACTTGTCGCTGGTCTCAACGTACCTGAGGATCAGATGAATCCATTGATACATCGTCGAATTCTTGGATGCGTGGCTCTGGCTGCGGCCCCTGCGCTAGCTGCCGCAGAGGGGATTGCACCATGGGGGTGGCCCCTTCGGGGCGGCCAGCGGCTTGAGCCATCGTTGCCTGTGGAGGCCATGGCGGGCCTCCCCGCTTAGATCATCTCGCCTCAGCGAAGCCAATCAAGCTCTGTATGGTGGCTCTCCACTCATCCATCTGATCGCCCGCCGGTGGAAATCTCAACAAGAGTTGGGCCCGCGCCATGGCTTCCTAAGCGGTGCTTGGCATAGATGACGACATAGATCGTGACATCGCCTGGCTTCTCATGGTGCTGGTAGTGCAAACGTGAAAGCACAAGTGCTCCCTGGGTGATTTTGGTAATTAATGTCATATCTCTTGTTGGACTAATGCTTTTATCTAGTATGCTTCAGATAAGTTCAATAATGGAGTGGCATGGACTAGAGGATGTGGAACCCCTTCGAGATGATAAGGACAAAGGATTGGCTCAAGCTCAAAGCTTAGGACTCTACATTTTTTTTCATTTTAGTGATCCAAGATCACATTGAGTCCATAGGAAAGCCAATACTATTAAGAGGGGATGAGGTGTTGCTTAATGGCTTGCTTGCTCAAAGTGCTTAGTGATATGCTCCAAATCCCTCAACTACTTTCTCATATCCACATATGTCCCGAACCAAAAGTCAAACTTGGCCCCACCGAAATCTTCTATCCGGCGCCACCGAGTTCACTTGACATAGCCGCTGCCAGAAACCCTAATCAATTCGGTCTCACCGATGGGATCTTGGTCTCACCGAGATGGGCTTGCAAAATCTCTGTTGCCTATTGCATTAATTTCGGTCTCATCGAAATATGAAATCGGTCCCACCGAGTTTGCTTGGCCAACTCTCTGTTTAGCTCATTACCAAAATCGGTCCCACTGAGTTTGTGTAATCTGTCCAACCTAGACAAGGCTGTACCCTAACCCTAGCACATCGGTCCCACCGAGTTGATCATGTCGGTCCCACCGAAATGCCTAACGGTCACATTATGAACCAAATCGGTCCGATCGATTTTTATAATTCGGTCCCACCGAGTTTGGAGATTTGTGTGTAACGGTTAGATTTTGTGTGGAGGCTATATATACCCCTCCACCCACTCTTCATTCATGGAGAGAGCCATCATAACATGCCTGCACTTCCAACATACATTTTCTTTGAGAGAACCACCTACACTTGTGTCGAGGTCAAGATATTCCATTCCAACCACATAAATCTTGATCTCTAGCCTTCCCCAAGTTGCTTTCCACTCAAATCATGTTTCTACCAAATCCAATCCTATGAGAGAGAGTTGAGTGTTGGGGAGACTATCATTTGAAGCACAAGGGCAAGGAGTTCATCATCAACACACCACCTATTACCTTTTGGAGAGTGGTGTCTCCTAGATTGGTTAGGTGTCACTTGGGAGCCTCTATCAAGATGGTGGAGTTGAACCAAGGAGCTTGTACGGGCAAGGAGATCGCCTACTTTGTGAAGATCTACCCTAGTGAGGCAAGTCATTCATGGGCGATGGCCATGGTGCGATAGACAGGGTTGCTTCTTCATGGACCCTTCATGGGTGGAGCCCTCTGTGGACTCGCGGAACTGGTACCCTTCGTGGGTTGAAGTCTCCATCAACGTGGATGTACGATAGCACCACCTATCGGAACCACGCCAAAAATCCCCGTGTCTCCAATTGCGTTTGCACACTCAAATCCCATCCCTTTACATTCTTGCAACTTGGATGATTTACTTTCCGCTGCTCATATTCTCTTATCATTTTTGCTTGATATGTATTGTGAATGTTTAAACTTGTGTCAAAACTCCACTTCAACTTAAAGAATTACAAACTGCAACTTTTCTTGCTAAGTCTATTCATCCCCTCTAGACACCTCTTCTCGATCCTTTCAATTGGTATCAGAGCATTGGTCTCCATTGCCTTGGTTTAAACACCTTTGGAGGAAAATGGATGAGTCTATGTTGGGGAGTCTTAGACATAGAGTGCCTATACTTGATGGAGAGTACTTCCATGAGTGGAAAAATGAGATGCTTGAGATTTTCAATGAATATCATTTGACCAAGTACATTACTACTCCTTGTGCTCGCATTGTTGATCCCTTGCATCCCACACCCGATGAGGATCTTGACATGATTTACAATCTTAGAACTATCAATCTTATTGTGAAAGGATTGCCTAAAAATTTGATTTCTAGCTTACCTACTCTTGATTGTGCTTACACCATATGGAGATTCCTTGAGGAACGATTTCCAAACTATTCCTTGATAAACTTAGATGAGATCCTTCATAAGTCCATTGCCTTGAGTAAGATGAGTTCCAATCATACCAAATGTGGTGATTGTTTATTTGAGCTTACTAATCTTACGAGTGCCAAAGGAGATGTTGGAATCATTAGCAATATCATTTCTGAAGTCATTAGAGTTCATATAGATGAACATTGTTACGGTCATACTTCTAATGAATCACTCTCTCTAGGAATTTATCCACCACATGACGATGTTGAACATGGATACTATGATGAGGATGATGATAGTGACTATGGTCTTGATGATGCAATGAGACACTTTGGTCTTATGACTAATCTTCGCGGCTACATGGTTGGAGGAAAGGAATGGGTTCTTGATAGTGGGTGTATCAATCATATGACTGGAGACAAAGATATGTTTCATGAGATTGCTGAAAGTGACGACCCTCGAAAGTATGTCACTTTTGGTGATAACTCAAAGGGTAAGGTGGTTCGCCTTGGTAAGGTGGCCATCTCACATGATAGATCCATACAAAATGTTATGCTCGTTGAATCTCTTGGCTACAATTTACTTTCCGTATCTAGACTTGCTGACTTTGGTTTCAATGTCCTATTTACTGAAGTAGATTGCCAAGTGTTTCGTAGAGATAATCATAAAATGGTCTTTACCGGTACATGTAGAGGTGATCTTTACATTGTTGATTTCACTAAAAAGGCTCAACCTAGAACTTGCCTAATTGCTAAATCCTCGAAAGGTTGGTTGTGGCATAGAAGGTTAGGTCATGTGGGCATGTGAAATATTGATAAGCTTATTAAAGGTGATCATATCCTTGGATTAAAAGATGTTATATTTGACAAGGATAGACTTTGTAGTGCTTGTCAAGCAGGAAAACAAGTTGGAGGAAGTCACCCCATGAAGAACATTATGACCACGAGAAGACCGCTCGAGCTACTTCATATGGATCTCTATGGTCTCAATGCCTACAAGAGTCTCGGTGGTAACTCATTTGGTCTAGTTATAGTTGATGATTTTTCAATATTTACATGGGTGTTCTTTCTTGATGATAAATAATAGGTCCAAAAGATCTTCAAGAACTTCGCTAGGAAGGCCCAAAATCAATTTGAAGTGAAGATCAAGAAGGTTCGCAACGACAACGGAACGGAGTTCACGAACGCAAATGTGGATACCTTTCTTGATGAAGAAGGGATTTCACATGAGTTCTAGGCTACGTACACGCCTCAACAAAATGGAGTTGTTGAGAGGAAGAACCGAACCCTTATTGAGATGGCAAGAACGATGCTTGATGAGTACAAGAATGCAAAACACTTTTGGGCGGAAGCGGTTGAGACAGCTTGTCATGCAACAAATCGCATGTATCTTCACAAGTTACTCGGCAAGAGGGCATACGAGCTTCTCACCTTTAACAAACCCCAAGTTGGATACTTTCGAGTATTTGGCTAAAAGTGCTACATTCTTGATAAGCATCATCGTTCTAAATTTTCTCCTAAATCTCATGAAGGTTTCGGCTCAAAGTTTCACACTTACCGTGTCTACAACAATTTCACCCGAAAGGTTGAAGAGACGGTAGATGTGAAGTTTGATGAATCTAACAGCTCGCAAGTAGAGTAATTGCCAATTGATGTAGGGGATAAAGACCCTTCGGAAGCAATCCAAGACTTGTCTATTGGAAAGATTCGACCAAACGAGGTGAAGGAGAGTACCTCGTCCGTTCAAGTGTAAGCTTCTACCTCATGACAAGGTGAACCAAGAGTTGATATGGAAGCATCCACAAGTGGGACACATCAAGATGAAGAAAACGAGGAAGTACACCAAGATGAACCTCATCAACCTCCTTCTCCACCACGACGAGAGAATGACAATGTCAACAATGAAGAAGGCCAAGAAGAATGACAAGATGAAGAAGATGTTCCACCCCGACCCAAGCAAAATCTCCCACGAGTTCGAGCAAGAGTCTCAAGAGATCATCCCGTCGAACAAATCTTCAATGGTATTCAAACCGGGAGAATCGCTCGCTCTAAAACTCGTTTGGCTAATTTTTGTGAACATTATTCATTCATCTCTAGTATTGAACCTATGAAGGTTGAAGAAGCATTGGAAGATCCAGATTGGATAAACGCCATGCATGAAGAGCTACACAACTTTCAGAGAAATCAAGTGTGGACATTTGTCGAGAAGCCCGACAACAACCAAATGGTACCAAATGGGTGTTTCCCAACAAGCAAGACAAAGATGGCCAAGTCGTCCGCAACAAAGCTCGTCTCGTCGCCCAAGGCTACACTCAAGACGAACGTATGGACTACGGTGAGACATATGCCCCCATTGCCAGACTTGAATCCATCCGCATCTTACTTGCCTATTCCAATCACCATGATATCACTTTATACCAAATGGACATTAAAAGTGCTTTTCTAAACGGTGAAATAAAGGAGGAAGTTTATGTTAAACAACCTCTTGGCTTTGTCAATCCTAAGAAACCCGATCATGTTTACAAACTTCACAAAGCTCTTTATGGTCTTAAACAAGCTCCTAGAGCATAGTATAACTGCTTGACCAAGTTCCTTATTGAGAAAGGCTTTTAGATTGGAAAAATAGATTCTACTCTTTTTACTAAAAGGGTTAATGATGAGTTATTTGTATGCCAAATTTATGTTGATGATATCATATTTGTCTCAACTAACCCTCATTTTAGTGAGAAGTTTGGAAAGCTAATGTCAGAGAAGTTTGAGATGTCTATGATGAGTGAACTCAAGTTCTTTCTTGGGTTGCAAATCAAGCAAACTAAGGAAGGCACCTTTGTTTCTCAAACAAAGTACAACAAGGACTTATGCAAGAAGTTCAACATGCCAGAAAGCAAAGGTATGAAAACTCCCATGCCAACTAGTGGACATCTTGATTTGACCAAGGACGGCAAATCGGTTGACCAAAAGGTTTACCTCTTTATGATTGGATCATTGTTATATCTATGTGCCTCCCGTCCCGATATTATGCTAAGTGTGTGCATGTGTGCATGATATCAAACGGACCCCAAAGAATGTCATCTTAAGGCTATGAAAATGATAGTGAGATACTTAATACATACACCAAATTTTGGCATTCGGTATCCTAAGAGGTCCTCTTTTGATCTTGTTGGCTATTCTGACTCGGACTATGCCGGAGACAAGGTTGATAGAAATTCCACTTCGGGTACTTGTCAACTTCTTGGTAGATCTCTTGTGTCCTGGTCTTCCAAGAAACAAAACTCGGTATCCTTATCCACCGCCGAAGCGGATTACATTGCCGCCGGTTCATGTTGTGCTCATTTACTTTGGATGACCCGAACTCTTAAAGATTATGGGATCAATGTGTATCATGTTCCATTGCTTTGTGACAATGAAAGTGCTATCAAGATTACTCACAACCCCGTGCAACATTCTCGAACTAAGCATATTGAAGTTCATCATCATTTCATTCGAGATCATGTTGTTAAAGGGGACATTGATCTTAAGCAATTAGCGGATATAATCACCAAACCGCTTGCTGAGAAAGTTTTTTGCCGTTTGAGAGATGAATTGAACATCATTGATGCTTCAAACTTGGAGTAGGAACTCCATTTGGATACATGCACAAGTGCTCCCTGGGTGATTTTGGTAATTAATGTCAACATATCTCTTGTTGGACTAATGCTTTCATCTAGTATGATTCATATAAGTTCAACAATGGAGTGGCATGGACTAGAGGATGTGGAACCCCTTCGAGATGATAAGGACAAAGTATTGGCTCAAGCTCAAACTCAGGACACTACATTTTTCATTTTAGTGATCCAAGATCACATTGAGTCCATAGGAAAGCCAATACTATTAAGAGGGGATGAGGTGTTGCTAGATGGCTTGCTTGCTCAAAGTGCTTTGTGATATGCTCCAAATCCCTCAACTACTTTCTCATATCCACATATGTCCCGAACCAAAAGTCAAACTCGGCCCCACCAAAATCTTCTATCCGGCGCCACCGAGTTCACTTGACATAGCCACTGCCAGAAACCCTAATCAATTCGATCACACCGATGGGATCTCGGTCTCACCGAGATGGGCTTGCAGACTCTCTGTTGCCTATTGCATTAATTTCGGTCTCACCGAGATATGAAATCGGTACCACCGAGTTTTCTTAGCCAACTCCCTATTTAGCTCATTACCAAAATTTGTCCCACCGAGTTTGTGTAATCGGTCCAACCGAGACAAGGCTTTACCCTAACCCTAGCACATTGGTCCCACCGAGTTTGTGTAATCGGTCCAACGGAGACAAGGCTTTACCCTAACCCTATCACATCGGTCCCGCCGAGTTGATCATGTCGATCCCACCGAAATGCCTAACGGTCACATTATGAACCAAATCGGTTCGACCGAGTTTTATAATTCGGTCCCACCAAGTTTGAATATTTGTGTGTAATGGTTAGATTTTGTGTGGAGGCTTATACACCTCCACCCACTCTTCATTCGTGGAGAGAGCCATCAGAACATGCCTACACTTCCAACATACATTTTCTGAGAGAGAACCACCTACACTTGTGTTGTGGTCAAGATATTCCATTCCAACCACATAAATCATGATCTCTAGCCTTCCCCAAGTTGCTTTCCTCTCAAATCATCTTACTACCAAATCCAATACTATGAGAGAGAGTTGAGTGTTCAGGAGACTATCATTTGAAGCACAAGAGCAAGGAGTTCATCATCAACACACTACCTATTACCTTTTGGAGAATGGTGTCTCCTAGATTGGTTAGGTGTCACTTGGGAGCCTCTATCAAGATTGTGGAGTTGAACCAAGGAGCTTGTACGGGCAAGGAGATCTCCTACTTCGTGAAGATCTACCCTAGTGAGGCAAGTCATTCGTGGGCGATGGCCATGGTGGGATAGACAAGGTTGCTTCTTCGTGGACCCTTTGTGGGTGGAGCCCTCCGTGGATTCGCGGAACCGTTACCTTTCGTGGGTTGAAGTCTCCATCAACGTGGATATACGATAGCACCACCTGTCGGAACCACGCCAAAAATCTCCGTGTCTCCAATTGCGTTTGCACACTCAAATCCCATCCCTTTACATTCTTGCAATTTGCATGATTTACTTTCCACTTCTCATATACTCTTATCATGTGTTGGAGTAATTCGCCACGGCTACCCCGAAGATGGCAAGGCAATGATTCAAGACATCGGGGCTAGCAAAGCCCCTCAGTCCGGCTGCCCGGCCGCTCCTGCCGGCTCCCCGGCCGACTGCTCTGCCTAGCCGGCTGCCGACTACGCCAACCAGCCGGCTGCTGACTGCAACCCGACACCGACAAGACACTGACGAGACGGTTGTACCTGAGCACTGTTCACGTGCCCAGCCATCATGTACAGTGACACTTGTCCCTGGGCACTATTTATGAAGTGACCCAGGGGACAAGTGTGACAGCCCACCATGCCACTAGCTAGCTAGCTACCATACCTACATAGCTTACTCTCTAAGCTAGCCATGCCTATATATATGGGCGTCCATCCATCCATCCATGATGGACTCTCACGCACACACCCACAAGCAAGGTAGCAAGCAAGAGAGCTAGCTAGCCATCCATCCATCCACTCCCACGGGCAAGCATGCCTAAGCACACCCATTTGGCCAAGAGCAACAGCCATCATGCCACATACATATGCATATACGAGGCCAGATGCCTGTGGCACTGACCTCAGATACAGCTCGAGGAGCACTCTGTATCAGATATACCAGATATACTCAGACATGCAGGAGTAGGGGTGTTATCTCTCTGGAAAGCCCTGAACCTGGGTAAACTACCGCGTGATACTAGCATACCCGCTCCCGGACCTATCAGCAGCAGTATTGCCCTCACACTAAGCCACCTTGTGGCATCTGTTGTCTTGTACCCCCCTCTTGAGAATACCACAGCATTTGGCGCCCACCGTGGGGCGGTACTATGCTACCGTGCTGCTGCTGGTTTCGCAGTCTGGGCGGGACCATCTTCGTCTTCACCCTCGCGCAGGCGCGCCGTCTCTCTGATAGCGGTCGGGGGCTCCACATCGACATGCCCCCGGAGTGGGCGCGAGGGCGGCGCGTCCTCGCTGTCGGCCTCGCCATCTTCATCATCACCATGACGTCCTCTCCGTCTCTCCGGCACCGATCGGGGGCTCGACATCAGCATGCCCCTGGCGCGACCGTGCTAGACGGTGCGTTGTTGTCGTCATCTGCCCTCGGTCTACGTGCTCGTAGCTCCGCTCTATTCCGTGGCTGTCCCGAGCACCTCTAGTCTCTGTGCATACACGCGTTTGTGCATGGCTAGCTAGCGAACCAGATGGATTCGGCTGCAGCAGCATGGATACTAGCTTCGCTACCTAGCTCAGTTCGTGTGCGTGCATGTGACCCACCAGACAAGTGAGCTTCGTCGTCGCTCCGGACAGCGACTCCGTCGATGCGCTGTGTTGTTTTCGTTGCTACCTACCACCCCACTCATACATTTCCTAGATGCAAGGCATACAATGCTCACACACCACTCCTAAGCTAACCATGCATCAGTCAATCAAAGTCAAACCATATGCCATACACTAGTCAAACGCCACTACACTGCAGATGCATTAGCCAGATGCAGCCTGTACATGACGCACGCCCCGGCTGGCCCCGCTTTGCTCTGCCCGCGCGCGCATGGCCGCTCCGGCTCGCTCCAGCTCAGCCCTGCGTACGCATCCTGCTGCTGGCGCGGAGCCGCCGCCGCGTCCGCGCGCCACTCCGCTCGACGCCTCTCGCCCAAGCCGGACCCGGGTTCGGCCACGCGCCTCTCCGGTCGGGTCCGCTCGCCGCCCCTCACCTACGCCGGCTTCGGGTCACTTGGGCCAGTCCCACGCACGGCCGTACGGCTCAGCCCACGCGGGCCTCCTGCGTTGGCCTCTCACGGCGCTGGCTGTCTGACTTCGCCTCGCGCCGGCCTCCTTCGTCGGTCTCCTGCGGTGCTAGCCGTCCGGCTTCGCCCGCGCGACGAGCCCTCCAGCTCCCTCCGCCTCCGCCTCCACCTTCGCGCTTCGGCCGGCTGCTCACCTGCGCCGCCTCGCCTCATGTCTGCCCGGCCGCCTTTGCCTCGACGCACCTCTGCTCCACCCTTTGGCCCAGCATCTCGCGGCTGCTGCGCTCTGCTTTCCCGCTTCGACCGGCCGGCCCTGCCGCCTGCTGGCTCTGCCCCGCCTCCCGGCCATCGGCTCCAGCACCCGGTTCGCGCCCCGCCTTCATCTGCGCCGGCTTCCAGGCCACCCGTGTCAGGACCCCGACTCAATGCCACATCGATCTAGCATGTAACACCTTATATCACTTTGCGGCCTCACGCACGGTATTCCCACGGGTGTCGCCTTACCTTTGCCCGGGACCGTTTGCGCCTTTTGGCACACGTATATGATAGTGTCGCTAGCATCCATATGATAAGGAGTCCGGGCTGACATGGCTAGTCGTAAACCCAAAGTGGCACAGACTTACAGGGACAGGCATCCATGACCCAGCATCGAACGTGTCGGTCATCAGCAAGTGGGTCCGGGCTGTAGCATTGGGCTAGTAGGACTCCGGTAAACCGGGCTGTAGCGGGCTAACAGGCCTCCGGTACTCAATGCGTGACATTTCCCCGAAGGGACAGACACAGGAACGAGGAAAGACACATGCCGGCCAGCCTAAGTGTTCCGGAGCAGTAGCAAGCTACCATGGCTCGGTGGAAACACTAGGAGACATTTCCCGGTAAGAGAGGCTACTAAGGATAAACAACTAGATAGTCAGATCCCACACATACCAAGCATTTCAATCATACACACAATATGCTCGATATGTGCAAATACAACAAGGCATCACAACATGACTCTACGACACAAGTAAATATTCAATAGGCTCCGAGGAGCGAGATATTACAAACATGGGTCTTATGACCCAACAATCAGAGCATACAAGTCAAAGCACATGCGGAAGCTTAACATGTCTGAGTACAGACATCTATAAATGGAAAAGGCTGAGAAGCCTGACTATCTACCAATCCTGCCGAGGCACAAGATCGTAGCTGAGGTAACAAGCTAAACATCGAAGTCCATGTGGAACTACTAGTGAGGCCGAAGTCTGCCTGCAAAAACATAAAATAGGCAAACGTGAGTACAAATGTACCCAGCAAGACTTACATCAGAACTAACTACATATGCATCATTTTCAACAAGGGGATGGTGGGGTTTAACTGCAGCAAGCCAGCTTTGACTCGGTGGCTATCCTAAACTACGACTGCAAGCGACTCTTTTGAGGTGGCGCACACGAGTCCACATATTCACCATATCAATACACCACTATGGATCCGCTCCCGTCTCCCTACGAGAACGCCATCCATAGCACTCACGCTTATCTTGCGTATTTTAGGGTATCCACTTCCACTTGTCTATGAACTGATATAAGCAACCCAGAAGTCCTTTTCCGCGGACACGGCTATTCGAATAGATCATATTAACCCTGCAGGGGTGTACTTCTTCACACACGCTCTCACCACTTACCGCCGTTTACACGACATGTACTCGACAACCTTCAAGCGGAAGCCCAACGTGGGTGTCGGCCACGGCCTACCTAAACACTCAAGTCTCTAGTCCAGGTTTATCGCCTATTCGGGTTCCATCCATGAGGAGATCTGGCCGGAGTTTCACTCACAGCCCCAAACGATGTGAACAGGGTTCCGTGACACCAAACGGGCGCCCGGTTTACCCGGCCACGTGCCTACCGCATCACAGCCCACCCCTACGGTCAGCGCTGCCCACGTCCTCCAGCATACTACAAACACCAGAAACTACTTGCAACTCCTGGACAGAGGACAAGGGTGATTAAGAAGCCGAGAGGGTCCATTGGTTTCGGCCCCAATGCGTGGTAGTAGCTGAATCATGGATCACAAACACAGAACTCAGTTCCTGAGGACGGCTGCAATGAGACAACCCACCATGTACTCCTACATGGCCTCTCACCGCTACCTTTACCAAATTGTGTTCACACACTTAGCTCACGCACAGTAGGACATGTTCACACACCTCTGATTCATCCCTGATAAATCAGACCTGACTCAACTCTAAGCAGTAGCAGGCATGACAAACAAGCATGAATGAGTAGGCACATCAGGGCTCAAACAACTCCTACTCATGCTAGTGGGTTTCAACTATTTACTGTGGAATGACAGGTCATGCAGAGGATAAAGGGGTTCAGCTACCGCAGCAAGTAATAGTTGAATCGTTGTTGTCCTAATGCAGTAAAAAAGAGCAGGAGTGAGAGAGTGGGATTGCATCAGAATGAACAAGGGGGTTTTGCTTGCCTGGCACTTCTGAAGATAGCATTGAGTCTTCATCAGTGTCAACGATCACATCATCGGTACAGCGTCTACCGAGGGGGAACAACACTGACAAACATAGAAGAAACACGATCAATGCAGTGCACAATATGATGCATGCTATGACATGGCAACATGCTGGTGTTTTGAGCTAATGCAGCTAGCAACAAAGTTAAATGAAGTTGGTTTGAATCCAAGATTCAAATTCAAACTCCATATGTGATTATTCGAATGCCATTTAATTGATTTGACCTGATCAGTAGGTATAAGTTATTCTAACATGCATGAAAATGGTACAGATGGATAGATTGGATTTTTCTGATCATTTTTCATATATAATTTATTTCATTTGGAGTTGCGGTTGAATTTCTATGATTTTTAGAAGTTTAGGACATTTTTTGAAAATAATAAATCATTTAAGAATTATTTAAATTCCAGAAAACATTTACTGCGTCAGCAGTGCGTCACCGTGACGTCAGCAGGTCAACAGACGCTGCTGCTGGTCAAACCTGACGTGTGGGGGCCACACGTCAGTGACACAGGGCTGTTTAACTCACTGACAGGTGGGACCGGTCAACGGCCACGTCAGCTAGGTCAACTCCGACGCGTGGGGCCACTGTGGTTAACTTAAACTAAATAGGGGTTAAACCGTGGTTAGTTAAGGGCGTGGGGCCCATATGTCATCGACACGCGACACTGACTAAACGCGATTAGCACCTAAACAAATGGTGCCACGTCAGCCACCGGAGACCAGCCGGCGGCGACCATAGGACACGGCGGGGGCACGCCGGACTTACGCTAGAGGCGTCAGCCTGGCGCGCTGAGGGCACCAGGGGATGGCCCTTGCTCTCGCGCATCCAGAGGACCAAGTGGGAGGTCGTGGGGTCGCTGGAACTCATGCCGGCGACGAGCTTTGGCGGCGATGGTGTTCGGTGGTGCTCGGGTGCGTCGCTACGGTGCATCAGTGAGCAAATGGAGAGGCTGGGCAGCACCTGCTAGACATGGGGAGCACTAAGAGCAGCACAGTGATGCCAGGGAAGCACGGAGGCTATGCGTGCAGCAGCAATGGCGGACGGTGGCTTCGGTGCTCGTGGGGAACGGCGCTACGGCATGGAGGAGAGCATGCTGAGTTAGGGGAGAAGGTCAGTGGCTCACGGCGATGACGAGGGGACGCTCGGCGAGGTCGGGGACGGTCCGGAGCCGAAGAATTTGACGAAGATGGCCGGCGGTCCCGAGGTTGAAGAAGACATCGAGGGCGGTGTTGCGGCACGTCCGGGGCCTCGTGGCTCGTTGAGGAGGTAGAGGACGAAGTGGCAGAGTTTCTGGGCGCGTCGGTGAGGCGTGGGGTGGCCGGTGGCCGTGGTGGCAGCGAACGGCGGCGTCGGGTGCGCTCGGGTGTGGCGCGGCAGAGAGCAGAGGAGGGGGGGAAGAAGCACGGGAGGGAGTGAGAGGGGTCCAGGGGGTGGCGTGGCGCTGCGGGAGACATCCCGGGGGAGGAGGAGGCAGCCAGGTAGGGAGGAGCTGGCCTCCTTGGCCGCGCGCGTGCGAGCACGCAGCTGCTCCCACTGGCAAGAGGAAGACGACAGGAGGGAAAGCGTTGGTGGGCTCAGCCGGCCACTTGGGCTGCCGGCTGAACAGGTAAGCGGCCCAGGTAGTATCCCTTTTTATTTCTTTTCTATTTTTCTAACGTCTGTTTTGATTTAGTAATAATACTAAATCAATTTATTACCTTATGCCAATTTTTGTAGGAACTAATGGCATTATTCCAGAGCTCCCCAACAAGTGGCATAATTTTTGGACATATATTAATATATATAACTAATATATTTCCAATGCAAATGTTTATGCATTAATTCCAAATGCCCAAAATAAATACTTATGGGCTCCTAAAAATATTGGTTTGATTTTTATCTCTGCCCAATATTTTCAGAGAGCAACATGAGCATTTTCTTGGACCTTTTTGGAACAATTTTTATTTGGGTCATTTCCAAAAATGATTCTGAGGGTTTCACAAATCCCCATTTCAAATTTAAATGGAATTTAAACATGATGCACACATGACTAGCTAGCCCTGAGTATACCAGAACTAGGGATGTGACAACTCACCCCCACTAAACAAGAATCTCGCCCTGAGAATCAAGACGTGAGGTAAAAGGAAAAGGGGGTCACAAAACTATCACAATCTTCATGATCCATTCGCCCTTCTTGAAGATGTTGGCTCATTGCTTCAAATCGATCTTGACGTCTTTGCTTTCGAGATCTTCATTCAACATGACGACAAGAAGAAAGAGAAAACTCTAGAAGGAACGATCTCCTCGGAGATCAAGCAACTCAGGATCACTCACGGAATGAGACATAGAAACATCTCTTGGGCTGAGAGGCAAAACACACATCAGGAAGGGCGGAAGAAACAATTTGACGAGGGTTTCAAAGTAGCGAGGAAAATAGTTGCCATGATACCTTAGAGGGGGTGACTTGTGGAAATATCCCCTTGAGTGGCAGAAAGAATTACCTTTGATTCAGAGATCATTGAAACTCTTTATACCAGCCTAAGGCAATTCTCGAGCGATCGTTTGGAGGGGGTCGGTAGAATGGCATACTCGGACTTGGATGATGTGGGTTACCTTGTTGAAGACAACGTAATGGATGAATTTTCTTATCACCGGAAATGGAAGAGACCCATGGTAGAATGGCACATTGGCGGTGCAAGCTGGGAACAAAATGCAAATGCTGGGAATGATTCTGGTAACTGGGGAAGAACCCAACAATAGAGAGTGAATTCACTGTTTGAGAAGGTCATAGCATTGCCGAGGGAACTGAGAGCATCCCAATTAGAGCCGATGATAACACGTAGCGCTTGTGCGTGCTCTCAAGAACTTGAGCATTTCCACAATCATCAAGGTTTTATCAACAACCGCGTCAAGGGTGCTGACAACACAACATACTACCATGATGAATAGCGATGGACGATGCAGATGCGAAGGAGGATAACACTTTCTCAGATTTCACCTTAGCGAGACCAAGGGGACAAAATCTGGATGATCGACCGAGAGACATTTAGCACTCCGCTTCTAATGTTCTCCTTGATGTGCTAGTGTATCCCATTAATTAAAAAGGTTTGGTACCCAGAACATCAAGTAAGAGGTCGGACTTCGGAAGCACAAGAATCCATAAGGAATAACTATGGAGTAAATCCTACGAAATCCTTATGGGGAGGTGGCCAACTTCTCCAATCAAGATACTACAATATTAGGTCTCCCAGCAGGGTGTGTTGGCCACGACATTCACTTTACCGGTTATCGCGAGACCAATATTATAATTCTTGGGAAATGTTCCAACCGTCACATCTGCCTGAGATTCAGATCTGGTTGGTGTCAGGACAATCCAGACTCATCGAGTCTAGGAAGAAAAATGAAAGTTTGCAACACAAATCGACGAGATGGCGTTGCAAGATTCTCGGGAAATGGACTACGGTAGTAAGCTCCAAAACATGAACTGGTTCTGCTACACACATGTGAACACGCTGTCTCAGACAAGCATGACCACATAGTAGTCTTATAATAAAACACTACCGAGTTAAGGTGGGGAACCATCATCGATGATAGCAAAGTCTCCACGCGTGGAAGTCCAAAGAGTTCACCTTAGACAGACTCCTTATCTCAGAACAACTCAATCAGTGGCTTGGTGTGCTAGGGATACATATGGAATGAAGGTTGCAAGTCTCCAAACCACAGAATTCTTCGCACGTATGCATAATTGATTTGGGATGATTCCAAAGGAAGCAACATTGACTTTCTCGAATCCACGGCGGCAACTTGCATCAGATGCACAGATATAAGAGTAAGTCACTTCTTTCATCTGAACATATGCTTCATGAACGGAACATGAAGATAATGCATATATAAGTTTCCAACACTAGCTTAATGTTCAACAAAATTATGGACAAGATAAAAATGTTGCTCATGGACTCAACAACAATTCATCCAGGTTTCCATATAAGTGGAATTCCACAATTATGTGAACAAGGTGATAGCATTGGTCAGACCCAAAAGATATAATGGTGTATGCTCGAAGAAACAACTACGAGTAAGACAACATTACGAATATCGTTGGTTCTGATTTGATTTGACGATATCCCATACTCAAATCAAAGATGGGGTAGGACAATAGGTCCAACAACTGATCACAAGGACCAATTGATGAAGATATCATCTTTCTTCAACACACACACATACACAGAAAGATATCCCTTAGCATGAACTAAGTCAGACAAGCTTTTATCTTCCAACTCTCCAGGTTGTTGTCTAGCTTAACCAACTAGCTCAGGGGTATCCAACACGGATTCTTAGAGAAAGGGTGGTTTACAGGATAAACCAACTTGATCACGAGCTCAACATAATAGTCAGGTGACAACCCGGTAACACTTCCAAGAAGATATTTGGAAAGTCACGAACCACCGGTATGTTACTAAGCTCGAGAACAATCTTGCTTTTGAGGGCAAGACGACATGATCAAATGGGTGAGGACTTGAAATAATTCCTAACTCATTGGTCGAGGAGTGCACCAGAAATAGGGACTAGGTAGCACAATCAATCTTAGGGTGACGATTCAATAATCAACACGCTAAGAATGAGATTATTATCCTTTAACTACCAAGCAACGAGGTTGCTGGGAGTATTGATTTCACACGCCATGATTCACTTGTCGGCATTCTGGTTACAATAACACAGGAACCGAGGAATGAACAATGATGGCAAGAAGTATCACTGTACCAAGAGTTCATAGGATGGTGTGCAATTCCTATAACAATCCCGATATAAAGATGGTAATACTTCAGGGTGGAACAGAATCAAAAGCTGGGCTGGCATTTTGATCTGCGGAATACAACTACTTTGACCCAATCCTAGATATGGATGAGGTACTGGAGTTTGTTTCTCCAAGTCATTCAGGACAGAATGGCTTGACGGACCACAAGGGTAATAGGCATCGATAAACGAATGGATGCATACCCTTGACTATCAATTGATAGACGAAGGTCAGTAGACAACTAAAGAGGGACAACTCAAAGGAACATATAATTTTCTGAGTTGTGGATGCATAGATTAGTATGTCGAGCGAGATCAACATTTCTTCCAGATAACCCATGCAGAGAGGTAGGACTGGCAGAGTCACGATTTATGAATGGAGATCTCCTCAAGAGTACTCTAATTGTGATCTTTTGATCCAATACACATCTGCCATAAGCGGTCCATAGTATTTGGAAGAAGGAAATACCATGGACCTCGAGGACTATCGCAAAGTTACTAATATCCTAAAGGCACTAGCAATTACTATCAACATGAAGTAGGTAGAGTGAATCTCGGGTTCAAAACCCAGAAATAGAATACCTACTACTAAGTAGCATCACGGGATGCTTCCGAGAATAAAGGCCAGAATCATCACACTGGGAACACAGATCATGGCTAGACCACTAGATGATCCCCTAAGCACTTAGGGTCATAATAATAATTCCAACATATATGTCGAGGCAATAATTACCTCAACACACCGATTAGTGTGGTTAATCTGGCCCAAAGGAACATCGAAGCGGGAGGAAGGAATTTGCAAATTGCTTCAAACTATTTAGAAACCTGGGATGACTTGGACAGCATAACGGCTAAAATTGCTCAAAAAGATTTGAGACATGCTACAAAAATGGTGGCATAGCCACTCAGAAGCACAATACCAAGGTTCCGAGATCAACAATTAACATACGGAAGTAGTAGGAACTGAACTGAGACTTAAATCCAACAATTCTATAAGTCTATGGATTAGTAACACGTGATCCTGATGGAAAGAAGAGATAGCCTAGTTCTTAATCCTCGTAGGAAAGATAAGATGACTCAGATCAGAAGGCATAAGGTATAAGGAGTAAAAGAGCCTTACGTTCCATCCCACAATCAATTCCCTTACATAACTAAAGCATTTCTAGACTCGACTTCGACCAGCTTGGCTTGGTAATCCTACATGCAGTCAAGCTCTGATACCAACGCTGTCAGGACCCGACTCAATGCCACATCGATCTAGCATGTAACACCTTATATCACTTTGCGGCCTCACGCACGGTATTCCCACGGGTGTCGCCTTACCTTTGCCCGGGACCGTTTGCGCCTTTTGGCACACGTATATGATAGTGTCGCTAGCATCCATATGATAAGGAGTCCGGGCTGACATGGCTAGTCGTAAACCCAAAGTGGCACAGACTTACAGGGACAGGCATCCATGACCCAGCATCGAACGTGTCGGTCATCAGCAAGTGGGTCTGGGCTGTAGCACTGGGCTAGCAGGACTCCGGTAAACCGGGCTGTAGCGGGCTAACAGGCCTCCGGTACTCAATGCGTGACATTTCCCCGAAGGGACAGACACAGGAACGAGGAAAGACACATGTCGGCCAGCCTAAGTGTTCCGGAGCAGTAGCAAGCTACCATGGCTCGGTGGAAACACTAGGAGACATTTCCCGGTAAGAGAGGCTACTAAGGATAAACAACTAGATAGTCAGATCCCACACATACCAAGCATTTCAATCATACACACAATATGCTCGATATGTGCAAATACAACAAGGCATCACAACATGACTCTACGACACAAGTAAATATTCAATAGGCTCCGAGGAGCGAGATATTACAAACATGGGTCTTATGACCCAACAATCAGAGCATACAAGTCAAAGCACATGCGGAAGCTTAACATGTCTGAGTACAGACATCTATAAATGGAAAAGGCTGAGAAGCCTGACTATCTACCAATCCTGCCGAGGCACAAGATCGTAGCTGAGGTAACAAGCTAAACGTCGAAGTCCACGTGGAACTACTAGTGAGACTGAAGTCTGTCTGCAAAAACATAAAATAGGCAAACGTGAGTACAAATGTACCCAGCAAGACTTACATCAGAACTAACTACATATGCATCATTTTCAACAAGGGGATGGTGGGGTTTAACTGCAGCAAGCCAGCTTTGACTCGGTGGCTATCCTAAACTACGACTGCAAGCGACTCTTTTGAGGTGGCGCACACGAGTCCACATATTCCCCATATCAATACACCACTATGGATCCGCTCCCGTCTCCCTACGAGAACGCCATCCATAGCACTCACGCTTATCTTGCGTATTTTAGGGTATCCACTTTCACTTGTCTATGAACTGATATAAGCAACCCAGAAGTCCTTTTCCGCGGACACGGCTATTCGAATAGATCATATTAACCCTGCAGGGGTGTACTTCTTCACACACGCTCTCACCACTTACCGTCGTTTACACGACATGTACTCGGCAACCTTCAAGCGGAAGCCCAACGTGGGTGTCGGC
Organism: Triticum aestivum; assembly: GCF_018294505.1. Lineage (NCBI taxonomy): Eukaryota > Viridiplantae > Streptophyta > Magnoliopsida > Poales > Poaceae > Triticum > Triticum aestivum. The sequence goes on from NC_057806.1 coordinate 186,797,182, forward strand.
CACGGCCTACCTAAACACTCAAGTCTCTAGTCCAGGTTTATCGCCTATTCGGGTTCCATCCATGAGGAGATCCGGCCAGAGTTTCGCTCACAGCCCCAAACGATGTGAACAGGGTTCCGTGACACCAAACGGGCGCCCGGTTTACCCGGCCACGTGCCTACCGCATCACAGCCCACCCCTACGGTCAGCGCTGCCCACGGCCTCCAGCATACTACAAACACCAGAAACTACTTGCAACTCCTGGACAGAGGACAAGGGTGATTAAGAAGCCGAGAGGGTCCATTGGTTTCGGGCCCAATGCGTGGTAGTAGCTGAATCATGGATCAATAACACAGAACTCAGTTCCTGAGGACGGCTACAATGAGACAACCCACCATGTACTCCTACATGGCCTCTCACCACTACCTTTACCAAATCGTGTTCACACACTTAGCTCACGCACAGTAGGACACATGTTCACACACCTCTGATTCATCCCTGATAAATCAGACCTGACTCAACTCTAAGCAGTAGCAGGCATGACAAACAAGCATGAATGAGTAGGCACATCAGGGCTCAAACAACTCCTACTCATGCTAGTGGGTTTCAACTATTTACTGTGGAATGACAGGTCATGCAGAGGATAAAGGGGTTCAGCTACCGCAGCAAGTAACAGTTGAATCATTGTTGTCCTAATGCAGTAAAAAAGAGCAGGAGCGAGAGAGTGGGATTGTATCGGAATGAACAAGGGGGTTTTGCTTGCCTGGCACTTCTGAAGATAGCATTGAGTCTTCATCAGTGTCAACGATCACATCATCGGTACAGCGTCTACCGAGGGGGAACAACACCGACAAACACAGAAGAAACACGATCAATGCAGTGCACAATATGATGCATGCTATGACATGGCAACATGTTGGTGTTTTGAGCTAATGCAGCTAGCAACAAAGTTAAATGAAGTTGGTTTGAATCCAAGATTCAAATTCAAACTCCATATGTGATTATTCGAATGCCATTTAATTGATTTGACCTGATCAGCAGGTATAAGTTGTTCTAACATGCATGAAAATGGTACAGATGGATAGATTGGATTTTTCTGATCATTTTTCATATATAATTTATTTCATTTGGAGTTACGGTTGAATTTCTATGATTTTTAGAAGTTTAGGACATTTTCTGAAAATAATAAATCATTTAAGAATTATTTAAATTCCAGAAAACAATTACTGCGTCAGTAGTGCGTCACCGTGACGTCAGCAGGTCAACAGACGCTGCTGCTGGTCAAACCTGACGTGTGTGGGCCACACGTCAGTGACACAGGGCTGTTTAACTCACTGACAGGTGGGACCGTTCAACGGCCACGTCAGCTAGGTCAACTCCGACGCGTGGGGCCACTGTGGTTAACTTAAACTAAACAGGGGTTAAACCGTGGTTAGTTAAGGGCGTGGGGCCCATATGTCATCGACACGCGACACTGACTAAACGCGATTAGCACCTAAACTAATGGTGCCACGTCAGCCACCGGAGACCAGCCGGCGGCGACCACAGGACACGGCGGGGGCACGCCGGACTTATGCTAGAGGCGTCAGCCTGGCGCGCTGAGGGCACCAGGGGATGGCCCTTGCTCTCGCGCATCCAGAGGACCAAGTGGGAGTTTGTGGGGTCGCCGGAACTCATGCCGGCGACGAGCTTTGGCGGCGATGGTGTTCGGTGGTGCTCGGGCGCGTCGCTACGGTGCATCAGTGAGCAAATGGAGAGGCTGGGCAGCACCTGCTAGACATGGGGAGCACTAAGAGCAGCACAGTGATGCCAGGGAAGCACGGAGGCTATGCGTGCAGCAGCAATGGCGGACGGTGGCTTCGGTGCTCGTGGGGAACGACGCTACGGCACGGAGGAGAGCATGCTGAGTTAGGGGAGAAGGTCAGTGGCTCACGGCGATGACGAGGAGACGCTCGGCGAGGTCGGGGACGGTCCGGAGCCGACAAATTTGACGAAGATGGCCGGCGGTCCCGAGGTTGAAGAAGACATCGAGGGCGGTGTTGCGGCACGTCCGGGGCCTCGTGGCTCGTTGAGGAGGTAGAGGACGAAGTGGCAGAGTTTCTGGGCGCGTCGGTGAGGCGTGGGGTGGCCGGTGGCTGTGGTGGCAGCGAATGGCGGTGTTGGGTGCGCTTGGGTGTGGCGCGACAGAGAGCAGAGGAGGGGGGGGGAAGAAGCACGGGAGGGAGTGAGAGGGGTCCAGGGGGTGGCGTGGCGCTGCGGGAGACGTCCCGGGGGAGGAGGAGGCAGCCAGGCAGGGAGGAGCTGGCCTCCTCGGCCGCGCGCGTGCGAGCACGCAGCTGCTCCCACTGGCAAGAGGAAGACGACAGGAGGGAAAGCGTTGGTGGGCTGAGCCGGCCACTTGGGCTGCCGGCTGCACAGGTAAGCGGCCCAGGTAGTATCCCTTTTTATTTCTTTTCTATTTTTCTGACGTCTGTTTTGATTTAGTAATAATACTAAATCAATTTATTACCTTATGCCAATTTTTGTAGGAACTAATGGCATTATTCCAGAGCTCCCCAACAAGTGGCATAATTTTTGGACATATATTAATATATATAACTAATATATTTCCAATGCAAATGTTTATGCATTAATTCCAAATGCCAAAATAAATACTTATGGGCTCCTAAAAATATTGGTTTGATTTTTATCTCTGTCCAATATTTTCAGAGAGCAACATGAGCATTTTCTTGGACCTTTTTGGAACAATTTTTATTTGGGTCATTTCCAAAAATGATTCTGAGGGTTTCACAAATCCCCATTTCAAATTTAAATGGAATTTAAACATGATGCACACATGACTAGCTAGCCCTGAGTATACCAGAACTAGGGATGTGACAACCCGGCCTGCCGGCTTCGTCCACACCGGCTTCCCTATGACCCGCCTGCCGGCTCCTCCCGCCAAACCAGCGACCCGGACGCTTGCCGGCTCCGCCCGCCAGCACGGCGACCGGGCCGCTTGATGGCTCCGCGCGCACCCGGGCTGCGGCGTCCCGCCGGCGCCTACCTCCGGCCCCGCCCGAGCTCCCGCGCCACCCTTGGTCGGCCGCTGGCTTGTTGGTCCTCGCAGCTCCTGTCTTAGCCCTCCCAGGCCGGCTGCCCCGCGCGATGACAGAAAGAAAGAAAAGTAAGAAGCTGGCTGGAAAAAGAAATGAGGCTGGCTGGAGAAAAGTTAAAAGTGCCAGCTAGTAAAAGAAAAAAAAGAAAGAAAGAAGTGGAGGCCGGCTGCTCACGTGCGAGTCGGCTAGAAAAGAAAGTGGGAAGACGACTGCCCACAGCCGACTGCTAGAAAAAAAACAGCTGTGTCCGATTGTTCTTAGCCGGCGCAAATGAACAAAAGGAGAAGGGCCGCTCATCCGCCTGTGATGCTACTCCGCCAAGTAGTTGCCGGGAGATCCGGCCCGATTGCTCAACAGTTGGCCCGAATCTCGGGGGCTACACCCAGCGGGTGCGCTGACGGACCCCGTGAAGAAGAAGACAAAGTAGTTGCCGGGAGATCCGGCCCGACTGCTCAGCTGTCGGCCCGAATCTCGGGGGCTACACCCAGCGGGTGCGCTGACGCGCCCCGCGAAGAAGAAGACAAAGTTGTGCTGGGAGATCCGGCCCGACTTCTCAGTAGTCGGCCTGAATCTTGGGGGCTACACCCAGCGGTTGCGCTGGTGCGCCCCTGTGAAGATTGCAGACACGAGAAGAGTCTTGTCCGGCTCCCAGGAGCCAGTAGAAGAAAAAGACGCCTCGCCGTCTGGCCGGTCAAGCCTGACCGGCTGGGAGCCCCCTTCGAGCACCCGGGGGCTCAAAGGCTACACCCAGCGGGTGCGCTGGCGCACTCCGCGAGCGCCGAGCCGTGCCGGCTATGTTTGGCAAGCTCCGCCTCGGCTACACGAAAATCAATGTGAGCTCCTCACCCGCATATTTTTTAAACCACAAGAGCACGGATAACCGCGAGCGATGCTCGGGGGCTATCTCCGCATTTTATTACAGTTGCATCACTGTTCGCCCCGGCGCCAGCCAAAGTTGGCCCAGGGGCTGGCTGTTTGGCCTGAGACGTTAGTTCCCGCACATGGCTTACTAGCGTGCGCAGTACCAAAGGCCCACTCTCAATCACAGACCGCAGAGCGGCTGTCCGGCTGGCAAGAGTGAACGCTGGAGGCCACCCACGAGAAAAACGTCCGGGAAGAAAAACGGTTCGGGTGACCCGGCCATTTCCTTTACAAGTATATGCTCGGTCGAATCTGCTCCCAGACTCTGAGTACTGTACACTCCACTTCACGGCCCACTCTCAGCCACAGACCATAGAATGGTTGTCCGGCGAGCGAGAGCATAAGCCAAAAAGCGGAGGGAACACGAAAATGATTAAGGGGGCTCGAATGAAACCGAGTCGGCACCCTCCGCATAAAACTTGCAATGCTAAAAGCAATCATTTGATATATCTGCGTGGACTAACTTTGTCATTTACATGATCATTTCCGCGAACACCCGCCACAAAAACCTCCGCCCAACTTTGCCAACTTGCCCGGAGGCTTAGGGGCTACTGTCGGAGTAATTGGCCACGGATACTCTGAAGACGGCAAGACAACGATTCAAGACATCAGGGCTAGCAAAGCCCCTTAGTCCGGCTGCCCGGCCACTCCTGTTGGATCCTCGCTCGACTGCTCTGCCCAGCCGGCTGCCGACTGTGTCAACCAGCCGGCTGCCGACTGCAACCCGACACCGACGAGACGGTTGTACCTGAGCATTGTTCACGTGTCACCCAGCCATCATGTACAGTGACACTTGTCCCTGAGCACTATTTATGAAGTGACCCAGGGGATAAGTGTGACGCCCCACTATGCCACTAGCTAGCTAGCTACCATACCTACATAGCTTACTCTCTAAGCTTTCCATGCCTATATATATGGGCATCCATCCATCCATCCAGGATGGATTCCCACGCACACACCCACAAGCAAGCTAGCTAGCAAGAGAGCTAGCTAGCCATCCATCCATCCACTCCCACGGGCAAGCATGCTAAGCACAACCATTCGGCCAAGAGCAACGGCCACCACGCCACATACATATGCATATATGAGGCCAGATGCCTACGGCACTGACCTCAGATACAACTCTAGGAGCACTATGTACCAAATATACCAGATATACTCAAACATGCAGGAGTAGGGGTGTTAGCCCTCCGGAGAGCCCCGAACCTGGGTAAACTACCGCGTGCTACTCGCTTACCCACTCCCGGTCCTATCAGCAGTAGTCTTGCCCTCACACTAAGCCACCTTATGGCATCTGTCATCTTGCACCCCCCCCCCCCGTGAGAATTCCACGACATCATGCTTTCTTGATATGTATTCTGAATGTTTAAACTTGTGCCAAAACACCACTTCAACTTAAAGAATTTAAAAACTACAACTTTTCTTGCTAAAAGTCTATGCACCCCCCTCTAGATACCTCTTCTCGATCCTTTCAAGACATCGTGCTCTCATCTACATGAGCCGATCGCCGGGGTGGCATGGCGACCAGGTGGATGCGCTTGGGGATTGGTGACCCCATTCGGCGCATCGTCTTGGCTAGCTTGTCCTAGAGGTGACGTGTGCACTGTAGCCGCACCCACAGCGCGGGCGGCTAGAGGGTTGCGATTCGCCCCGGAGCAAGAGTCATCGCTGTGGCCATGTCCTTTGGTGGGTGGAGAGGCGGAGATGGAATAATCTCTCCACCCGCATCTTGTGGAGCATGGTGTTGGGATGTTGTTGGCGTTTTCCATCTCCAGCGCCTCCCCGCTCCTGTTTCGGCCGCAGGAGGAATGGTGACGATGCTGCCCGCGCCGGCCACGTCACCCGCAGCGTCCACGTCCCCATGCATCCCCATAGCCCCCACGGCATAAATGGCCGCATGTGAAGGGGCCTTCGAGGTGGACGGGTGAGCCGTAGCACCGGACTTTTTCTTGGGCACGATGGATGATGAAGCTATTGATGAAGAAAATGATGATGAAAATGATGTGCTGCTGACACCCTTGGGTCTGCTCAAGCACTTCTTCCTACCTGGTGTGACAAAGATGTCATGGTATAACACGGCCACCTATGGGACCATCGGCCCCTTGTGGTTCGGCAAGGGGGGAGAGCACATTGCACAAAGAGTGGAGAGCTAGAGTAACACAGCAGTGATGACACGATCAGTTTTAACCCAGGTTCGGGCCGCCGCGAGGCATAAAACCCTACTCCTGATTTGGTGGATTGATGAAAGGACCGTGGTGGAGACGTAACGCTCTAGCCCAGCAAGGTCACCTCGGGACGAGAGCAGCTACGCGCGTATGAGTGTACAAGGGTCTGAATCTTTTCTCAAGTTGCCACGACCGTCCTTTTATAGGTCAAGGGGTCACCACAATGGCAAATCAGTCATTATGTACTGATTGGATAGCAAACAGTGCTATCATACCTAACTCTGCACACAGGACAAGGTGCGTTAAATGCGCCGCTTAGTGTCACATCATGGGTGTAGCCCGGCAAGCCTTGTCGTTCCATTCAGCCACCTTCTCGCCTGCCTGCGTGACACGCCCATGGGCAGGTGTCATTTGGAGGTGATTTCCTTCGGAAATGATTGCCATGTGCCAAATAATAGCCACTTAACCACATGGGGGCTCGACATCGCACCGATAGGTGACTTGCGTCACTATGAGGTGGAGCGGTGGAGCCGTGGCGTGGTAATTCGCCCACGGTGTCCCTGGCAAACTTGCCGAGGTAGTCTTGAGATTTGTCTTCTGGGTGACCTTGACCTTGTTAGGCTCGCTTTGCCTGGCAAGGGAGGTTTTTCCTTGATGATATCTTAATCATTTGGTTGCTCTTGGTCTTCTTGATATGCCCTTTGATTTCTCAAAGAGCTATCTCTTCTGCTTGGCCTTGTCTTGGATGTTGCAACCTTGCCCTTGAGCCTATGTACAGTATGGGAAACACACTCCTGGGGTTTGTTGCACCGACATCGATCGAGGCCCCACACGAGACATAGCCAACCGGTGTGTTGGGCTGCCTCTGGATGAACAATGCATCTTGTTATCGCACGCGCGATGCGTAGAAATGAGTTCAGGCATGTGGTGAGTCTAGCAGGTTTGTTGGCTGTGGATGAAAAGTTTGCATTGCTGCCGCCCGCTCATACGTACGGCCCACCCCAGCCGGTGGGGGTTGGATGAACAGGACCCCATGGTAGTAGGCAGTTGCCGCTGGATCACTAGGACCCTGAGGAGGTCGCCACACCCACAACCTGTTGGGGTGGATGAAGAGGACCCCATGGAGGTTGGATGAATAGTAGCCGGTGGAGGCTGAAGAAAGTCGACGATGGATGAACAGCAGCCCGTGGAGGCTGGAGCGAAGCACTAGATGGTGGATGAACAATAGCCCGAGGAGTTCCATTTTGGGGTATGCCACACCCCTCCTGATGAATAGGACCCTTGTCGGTTTTCGGGTTCCGGCAGACCCTTGAGGTTCGAACACTGGGGTGCGCGCGGAGATTTCGCCTCCTACCTACCTGCACCCCTCCACCTTGCTAGGATCTAAACTATGGCCAGAACAACACAAGAGACGCAGGGTTTATACTGGTTCGGGCCACCGTTGTGGTGTAATACCCTACTCCAGTGTGTGGTGTGGTGGATTGCCTCTTGGGCTGATGATGATGAACAATGCAAGGAAGAACAGCCTCAAGAGGGTCTGTTCTTAGCTGGGGCGATGAACTGCTGGGACGAGCTCAGTCACCCTTCTCTCTCTCTCTCTCTATCTGATCTAAACCCCTCTCTCAAGAGCCTCCTTCTCCGAACCCCTCAGCTCTCTGTCCCTGTGTGTTCGTGTGGTCGTCGTCGCCGTGCATCGTCCGTGTGTCTTGCGGGTGGCTGATCCTATTTATAGAGGCCTTGGTCCTCTTCCCAAATATCAAGCGGGAAGGGAGCCAACAATGGCGGGCTAATTTGAAGGGGGACAACTATTACTAGCTACCCTGACAAAAGTAGTCTTCGCCTGCGCAAAGCTCTGGTGATGATGCCGTCTTGGGCTCCACGGTGACCTCCGTATCGTAGTCCTCTTGGTCTTGGTCTCGTTGCACTAAAATGGCAACCTTTGCCTGATGCCTCGGTACTCCGCGGCTGCGCTTGCCCCATTTGCACCAAAGAGGAAAGGGGGACACTGCGTGGGCTGGCACCCGCCTGGCGCCCTCGGTCATCATGGCTTGCGTCACGGGCACCTCGTGAGGTACCCCGCCTTGATCTCTCCGCCTCCTTGTGAGACAGCCTGACGAGGCCGCGCTTGAGGAAGCTCCATGTCGTCCGCCCCGTGAGGCTTGGCCCCTTGTGAGGGTCTTGGGTTTTTGTTGGTGAAGATGGGCCGTGATGGGCCCCCCTTTTGAGCCACGCCGCAGGCCGCAGGAAGGCAAGTCTGGGGACCCCCGTTCCCAGAACGCCGACAGTAGCCCCTGGGCCCAAGGCGCGCCCAGAGTTGGCCGTGCAGGGAGGCGGAAGGGCAAGTGCGAAGCACCGCGGGCCCTAACAGTCTGCGGCCTTGGGCGCCACGTGGCGGTTAATTGGACGTGGGCGCCTTAGCAACCGCGCGAGTTGATTGAGGAGCGGCACCCATCTAGGCTTTGCTCCTTGCTTTCCCCGGTTGCTGCTCAGATCCCCTTTCTTGCGACTCTCCTTCCTTCCTCCAAAATTTCTAGATCCGCTCCGACCGTGTGACCTAGGAAGCCATGGCGCCTCGCCAGCCCCCGGCCGTAGCTTGGTACTCGTCCGCCCTAGACCCGCCGAACGTGTCGGAGGCGAGCCTTGCCCGGTTGCGCGGGATGGTGACGGCGCGGGGCGTCAACGGGGCGAAGGTGTTTAAAGCCAGCTCCGCCACCCCTGAGGGTCAAGGGAGCACCTTCTATCCACTCTTCGTAAGTGCCATAGCTGCTGGCCTAGTGCCTCCCTTCTCCGAGTTCTTCTTCTCTATCCTCCGCCACTATAAGCTGCAAGCTCTGCATCTCCACCCCAACTCGGTCTTCTCCTGGCAATCTTCGCCTACTACTGCGAGGCTCATGTAGGGGTGCAGCCCTCAGTGGCCTTGCTGCACCACTACTTCTACCTCCGGACCTCTCGTGCTACTGCTTCCGCGTGCGCGAGCATCGTCGCGTACGGTGGCGCCATTGCCATTTCGAATCCCGGGAAAAGGATCGAGGGCTTCAGGAGCAAGTGGGTCTTGGTGGATGCTGGGTGCATCCACCCTCGGCTGATCTTACCAACGGAGCAGCCCACGAGCTCCAGCAATTGGGGTCAAGCGGAGCTCACAGACCCCCGCGCGAAGCTGATGTTGGAGAAGATGAATGCGGATATGAGGACGGCCAATATGGCGGCGGTGAAGCTGACCGGCGCGTCGCTGCTGAGGGAATTCCTGGAGCACCAGCTGGCTCCGCTTCGGCAGTACTCACTTCCGATGTGGAGGCCCCGTCCGAGCCTCGCGGCCTTAGCCGACGGAGATCTGGCTGCTGTCCTCCCATCTCTGGTTGGGGGCGATGTGGCGAGGTCGGCGGGCGCTCCTACGCCCTTGTTCCTCCGCGACGACTGGGAGCAGGTAGTGGAGTCCATGCTCGTCTGCAACGGGGATGGGCCCGTGCCCATGGAAACTCCCGAGGAACCGGTGGACGTGCCCTCCGACGACTCCAGCGAAGAGGAGGAAGGAGGGGAGCGGGGAAAAGGGCCTGACTCCGAGGCGACTAATGAAGAGTCGAGGGCTCCCCTCCCCTGGAGGCAGGTCCCGCGTTCTCCGCCTCTCTCCGAGCGATGACGACGAGGATGACGATGAAGATGATGATGAGCATGACGGCGGGAGCTCACCCCCGATCTCGAAGAAGGACAGGACCAGGCTGATCTTCCGAGGGTCGGCCCCGGCCCGATGGCGGAGTGCAGATGCACCTTCCGCCTCCAAGCTTCCCGACGTTGACCCTTCCAGCCAGCTTTCAGGCTTCAAATTTGGCCGGAGGCCGCTTGAGCTCGCTGGCGACGACCCGTAAGCATTCGATTCCTATCTTTATCTCTTGCTCTGCTTTTGAGGCTTGATGTCCGCATCTCTTGGATAGGCTGGCGCCCGCAGCAAAGAAGCCGAAGGGGGCTCCCGAGGTTCCACCCATGGCAGCGCCTCTACCTGCGAAGGAGGGTGACCACGACGCACAGGCTTATCCTTCCCGGTCATCCTCGCGAGGCCTGGCTGAGCCGGCTGGGGCGAGCTCAGCCCCCACGGCCCAAGTGGCTCCCAAGGTGCTCTCGCCTGCCACGGCCACCACAGCTGTCGGGGCGCGGTAGACTCCGCCTCAGGATGCTGCGGCCACGCTGCCGCCTTCTCCTCCTACTCCACCGGCTGCTGTCTCTCCGACTCCTTCTGCCATTCTGGATCGTGCTGTTGCTGAGCTGGACCGACTGCGGCAAGATCTTCTTGGCGCCGACCCCCGCTTGGTGGCCGGGCGCTTGGAGCTGGCTTCAGGATGGGTTCGCTCCGACGCTTCGATTCGGGCGGCGCTGGTCCAGGCCTCGACGGCATGCGACGAGGAGAAGCAGGCCGTCCTTGAGGTGAAGGGTTCTCGTGACGCAGCCCTGGGGGAGGTGGTCGACGTCCGTGGACGTTGCAAGGTGCTGGAGGGCGAACTGCAAGATTTGCGGGACCAGCTCGCGAACGAGGTCCGCCTTCGCCAAGAGCAGGAAGAAGGCGTGAAGGCTCGCGAGGCGGCTCTCAAGGTGAGGGAGGTCAAGCTCGAGAAACGCCGCGACCGCCTAGGCGCGCTGGAGCAGGAGTTGGGAGTGAGGAAGGCCAAGCTGGACGACGAGGCCCTGGTTCTTGCCGAGGACTGCGTGGCCTTCACGGAGATGGAGGCGAGGGCTCGCTCCTCACTGAGGATGCTTTACGACAGCGGCCTGGAGAGCCCACTGGCTGGCGCGGCTGGCGCCGAGGACGGCCCCGCCATGCTGCTTCCCTTCCTGGTTCACGCTCTTGAAGATGTCGCCCTTGGCCTTGGCCCCACGGTCGAGGCCGAGGTGCGTGTCCTATCTTCTGTAGCACTGACGCGGGTCCTCACCCACATCTACCTTCGCGATCCCGGTGTCGACCTCGACAGCCTGCTGGAGCCAGTGAGCGGCGAGCGTGCCGCTGCCACTGCCGAGGCCGTGAAGGGTCGCGCAGAGGCCCTGCTGGGGAAGTTCCGGGCCTTCAGCACCAAGCCGAAACAAGGCACTGCCGACTCCACCGCTCCGTGAGGCATGCCCGATCCGCGCTGCTCCACCACCGACAAGTGACTCCGTCGCGGCTCCTGTCCTGCCTTTAATTCCTGCACATGTATCATGCCTCGGGGAGGCGTTTAAACTTGCATTTGGCATTGAGATAACAGTGTGGACTGTAATATTTGTTTTTGAATTCCTTGAAATTTGTGCCTTTCCTTCCTACTTGCTTCTGTTCTACGCCGGCAGAGCCCGGCCCCGCGCATGCCTCACCCAGCGTTGGTCCCGACCGGAAACCAGGACGGGGCCAAGGAGTGAGGGGCCACGTGACAAGTTAGGCTCCTGAGTCGCGATGCTCAGGAGTCCCCCTTGGCACATGAACAGCAAGTAGGGAGGTGTGATGCGGGTGGATCTACCGTTCTACGTCTGCAGAGCCCGGCCGCGCGCGTGCCTCACCCAGCGCTAGTCCCGACCAGAAACCAGGACGGGGCCACGGAGTGAGGGGCTATATGACCAGTTAGGCTCCTGAGTTGCGATGCTCAGGAGTCCCCCTTGACGCTCAAACGGCCTTCGTACCTTGGCTCCGCTCGGGGAGACGCGCGATGAACCAGGCCCAGGGGGACCTGGCTGGGCGGCGTGCGTCTGGGTGTGACCCAGGCGTAGCCCCCGTGCCCAGCCCCCTCGCGCGGCACTCCCGAGGGGAGGCGTTACGATGAGGCTAGACACTGAGCTCTGGACTCCCTGAGGTTGATGTGGCCCGGGGGCCACCCTCAGTTGTTTATCACCAGCGCGGAGCATAGCGCTACCGTATGTGTACGGGCATAGCCGCTCCTCGGCAGTGTCGTCAGCCAGCGCGGAGCATGGTGCTTCCACTGGTATGTGGGAGGGGCCCCCTCCGGGAGGAGCCCCCGGGGCATGTACAGCCCCGCCCTGACACGTGGCTGGCACGGTAGGGCCTGGCGAGGTGTATCTAGGCACCCGTGAGCCAGCGCGGGACTCACGGGGCCCTACCTCTAGGCAGGTTGCGCCTGGCACTGGGCCTTATCTTGTGACGTGTCCCTGCAAATTTGGTTAGATGCTGGCACTCTACGTCCTTGGGTCCCGGCCCTCGAGCTGGTCTCAGCCGTCGCTGGTATGCCAGGTCGCGATGCCATGGACAAGGCCAGAGGGTGAGGGCTGGAGAGCCAGTAAGAGCACTGAGTCGCGATGCTCAGGTACCCCCCCCCTTAACGTGCAAGTGGTCGACAAGGAGAAGAAGAGGTGCCATGGACCGGCATCAAATAATCAAGCATGGTGGGCCTAACGCATAATCGGAAATAAACGCAAATGGGATACATGCCACTGGGCCTGGCCCGAGCGGCTTGGGGATCATGCAGCCTGAGGGGCGCCCCCAACAAGGTAAGCTAACAACATGGAATAAAAAAGGGATACATGCCGCAGGGACGAACCCACACGGCCTGGGAATAATGCAGCCCTGGGGGGGCGCTCCCAGCTGGAAGTAAAACTAGAAAGGTGTCACCTGATGATGTTGAGGACGAAGGAGTGTTGATGTAGCAGGCTCGGTGGGCCGCGGGAGCCGATCCTCACGAGCCCCCAGACCTAGGGGCCTCGGGAGGCTCCGGAGGTGCTGGCGGCTCCTCGCGGGCCATCTCCATCCCCGCCAGGGCAGCGGAACGCCTGGCCTCTCGTGCCTTCGTGATGCCCCTCATGAGGCGCTGGTACGTGTCAGCCGCCTTCGGCAGGCCACAAGGCATGCAGACGTAGCTATGGGGTGGGCCTCCACAGCACCCCACTCCCGAGGGCCAGAGGGGATCCAGAGAGGCGACTCGGTTGAGCCCTGGTATGTCGATGCAGACGCGCAGCCCACCATCCTCGCCTGGATGGGGAGCCACTGCTGGTAGGCGGCGGCCGCCTTTCATGACTCTTGACTCCTGTAGCTCCTGAATGGCCTTGCTGACGAACTCCTGAGGGTCTGGATCTCCTTGCCTTGCTCCTTCTTGAGGGAAACGTGCTTCGGAACACGCCTCCATGTGGTGCCCAAGCGCCTCCCTTGTGACCCTAGCTAGGTCGGTGGCCCTCCAGGGGAGAGCCCCCGAGCCCTACCTAAGGAGGGCGCCGAGCGCGCTTTCCTATGCGATGGAAGGAGGCTCCCCTGGGCAGGCGCGGGCCCAGAGGGGCCTGCCTCCTGAGTGGTCGGGCCAGACGATGTCTTCTTCTTCTTAGGGGCTGTCTTGGGAGGCCTCCTGCTTCCATGATCCGGGTCTTCCAGTGACGCGGCCTGAAAGGCTCGTTCCAGGGAACACACCGCGTCCTTCTCTTCACAGGGCACCGTGATGACTCCGCCACTTCCTGGCATCTTGAGGACGTTGTAGCCGTGGTGAGTTACGGCCATGAACTTGGCCGCCGCTGGGTACCAAGGATGGCGTTGTACGGCAGGCGAATGTGAGCGACGTCGAAGTCGATGAGCTCGGTGCGGTAGTTGTCGCGTGCCTCGAAGGTGATAGGGAGGCGGACCTGCCCAATCGGGACCGTGGAGCCGTCGGTGATACCGGAGAAAGGCTTGGTTGGCTGAAGCTGGCTGTAGGGCACTTGGAGATTGTTGAATGTTTCCATGGATAGGACGTTGAGCCCTGCCCCGCCATCGATGAGGGTCATGGTGACCACCATGTTGCTAATGATTGGGGAACAAAGCATCAGGAGGACTCCGGCTGTAGCCGCACACTTGAGCTGATCTGCCGAGCTGAACGTGATGGCGCACGCCGACCACTTGAGAGGGCGCGTGGCTTCGAGCCTGGGGAGGACTGCGTTCACTTCGCGGGCGAACTGCTTGAAGATGCGCTGAGAGGCTGGGGCTTGTGCCCCGCCCAGGATGCAGGCGATCGTGCGCGGCTCCTGGAAGCCCCCAGCCCCCTCGTCCTGGTGGCGGTCCTCGTTCCTCCTTGGCTGCGGCGGCAGTGGTGGGAGGCCCGCGTTGCCTTGCGGGCGATGCTCGCGAGGCTGATCCCTCTAGTCCCCCTCGCGAGGCCGATCCCTCCAGCCTCCCTCGCGAGGCGGGTCTTGCCAGCGATCCTTGCGAGGTTGGTCGCGCCACCCTTGGCGCGGGCCACGGTCTTCCCAGCGTCCTGTGTTCCTTCCTCCTCCTCGGTCGTAGCCCCGGTTACTGCGGTCAGGGCGACGGCCGATCCTTCCTTCTCGCACGGCTCGGAGCTCTTGACATTTGTTGGTGTTGTGGGTGTGGAGGTCGTGGTACACACAGTACCGGCTGCCCTTGGAAGGTTCGGGCTGATCTCTGCCTCGCTTGGTGTCTGGTTCTACCGCGAGCACGGCAGCCCCCTTGCGCTTCACATGCTTGGCCTTGGGCTTCTTCTCTTCTGGGTCCACGGCAGGCAGCTCGAGGAGGGAGAGACGCCCTTCCTCGGCCCTGGCGCACTTGGTTGCCAGGTTGAACAGCTCCAAGGAGGTGCACAGGTCTTCATGCATCGCCAGCTCCTCCTTCATCTAACGTCGCGCACGCCGTCGGAGAAGGCCGAGATGATGGCCTCCTTGGTCACCTTGGGAATCTTGAGGCGCGCGTTGTTGAAGCGCTGGATGTACTTCTACAGGGTCTCCCTGGGCTGTTGCTTGATGTGGCGCATGTCGCTTACGGCGGGTGGGCGGTCGCGAGTGCCTTGGAAGTTGGCAATGAAGCGGGTGCGCATCTCGTCCCAGGAGGAGATTGTGCCTGGAGCCAGGTTCAGGAGCCAGGTGCGGGCCCCGTCCTTGAGTGCCATGGGGAACCAGTTCGCCATGAACTTCTTGTCTCCGTTGGCAGCTTCGATGCCCAGCTCGTAGAGCTGGAGGAACTCCGCAGGGACAGCCGTGCCGTCGTAGCGAGGAGGCAAGTCCGGCTTGAACTTGCCGGGCCACGCGACGCTGCGTAGCTCGGCGGTGAAGGCGCGGCAGCCTGCTGTGGCCACGGGAGGCCTTGGATGACGGGGAGCTTGGTCTTGCATGTCCCCACGCGCTGCAGCTGGGAGCAGCGCGGGGTCTTGACGCGAGGGAACAGGAGCATGGTCACGACGTGCTGGAGAAGGGAGCGCCCGGGCAGCTTCTTGCGGGCGAGGGACTTCTGGACAGCTCTGCTCTTGCTGCGCTGGCGCCTGACGGAGCGGGTTCCGCCCAGGGGCCATGCGCCTTGGATCCATGGCGCCTTCCTGAGGAGGAGGCGGTCGGGGCGTCACCGGAGCTTCAGTGCCCACGCGGGGCGGGGTGCGGTGCAGCGGAACGGATGGAGCAGGAGAGCCCCCTACGGCACGGACGAGCTCGGCGACGCGGTCGAGCCATTCTTCATAGATGTCGTCGACGGGGTGGTAGCGCAGGAGCTCGTTCGCCGCGATGAGTGCAGCCCGAGCCTCCATGGACGCGTGGAGCGCGCGGGACGAAGAACCAGCTAGGGTGAGCGAGGGAGTTGCGGTGCGGCCGTCTTGCCGCATGGACGGATGCTGGGACGATGCTTGCTGCTCGTCCCCCGCCGAACCGGTGGCGGCGTCGATGGCAGGTGACGGTGAACGGCAAGGACGCCCGCCGACAGGGGCTATCTGGGCGACGCGGGAAGCGAGCGCGGCCCAGCGCTTGGCGCGGGCCCGACGAGCGTCAGACATGGGCGTGATGGTCGGAGGAGAACGGGGTGGCGGAAGACGAATCCCGGCACACCCCTACCTGGCGCGCCAGATGTCGGATTTCGGGTTCCGGCAGACCCTTGAGGTTCGAACACTGGGGTGCGCGCGGAGATTTCGCCTCCTACCTACCTGCACCCCTCCACCTTGCTAGGATCTAAACTATGGCCAGAACAACACAAGAGACGCAGGGTTTATACTGGTTCGGGCCACCGTTGTGGTGTAATACCCTACTCCAGTGTGTGGTGTGGTCGATTGCCTCTTGGGCTGATGATGATGAACAATACAAGGAAGAACAGCCTCGCGAGGGTCTGTTCTTGGCTGGGGCGATGAACTGCTGGGAGGAGCTCAGTCACCCTTCTCTCTCTCTCTCTATCTGATCTAAACCCCTCTCTCAAGAGCCTCCTCCTCTCTATCCCTGTGTGTTCGTGTGGTCTTCGTCATCGTCATGCGTCGTCCGTGTGTCTTGTGGGTGGCTGATCCTATTTATAGAGGCCCTGGTCCTCTTCCCAAATATCGAGCGGGAAGGGAGCCAACAATGGCGGGCTAATTTGAAGGGGGACAGCTAGTACTAGCTACCCTGACAAAAGTTGTCTTCGCCTGCGCAAAGCTCTGGTGATGACGCCGTCTTGGGCTCCACGGTGACCTCCGTCTCGTAGTCCTCCTGGTCTTGGTCTCGTTGCACCGAAATGGCAATCTTTGCTTGATGCCTCGGTACTCCATGGCTGCGCTTGCCCCCTTTGCACCAAAGAGGAAAGGGGGACACTGCGCGGGCTGGCACCCGCCTGGCGCCCTCGGTCGTCATGGCTTGCATCACGGGCACCTCGTGAGGTACCCCGCCTTGATCTCTCCGCCTCCTTGTGAGCCAGCCTGACGAGGCCGCGCCTGAGGAAGCTCCGCGTCGTCCGCCCCGCGAGGCTTGGCCCCTCGCGAGGGTCTTGGGTTTGTGTTGGTGAAGATGGGCCGCGCTGGGCCCCCCTTTTGAGCCACGCCGTAGGCCGTAGGCAGGCAAGTCTGGGGACCCCCATTCCCAGAACGCCGACAACCCTGTTCCGACCATAGGCGCTCGAACAAAAGTCTATTTCCTCCATTTTGCAGTACGCCAGGCCCCTCTCAATCAACAGGACAACGTTTCGACTATAGGCGGTTGGAGAGAAGCTCGTTTCCTCTATTTTGAGGTAGGCCACACCCTCCCGATGAATAGGACCCTGTTTTGACCGTAGGCGGTCAAACAGAACTCCGTTTCCTTTGTTTTGCAGTATGCCAGACCCCGAGTAGATCAATAGGACCTCGTTTCGGCTGATCCATCAAAGCCGGTTGGCTCCCCATGAACAGGAAGCATTCTGACCCAGTCGGTTGCCTCCCGATGAACACAATGTTGTTTCCTCTGTTCCGACCCAACTGGTTGGCTGCCGATGAACATGACGTTGTTGCTCCCGTCCATTGCCTCTCCATGTACACAAGCCCTGGTCATACGTATGCATGAGTACGCATTCGAGTCCTCGCCCGTATGTACGTATGTGGCTATATTTTTTGCCATGTGGTTGTATGTCTGTGTACACGATTTAGACGGGGCTGCATGAAGGGCTACTTCAGGGGCTCTACTAGGACACGTGCTACTACTTACTCAACCACGATTCATCCTTGCAGAGATACCGATCGACTAGTTTGTATGTACACATTTGCGACCAGATAGACAACGCTATGTATGCTTCACCCAAGTGGCTCCCAGTCGTCAGGGAGGATAAGGAGGCACTTCCTTCCATGTGAAGGTATAGCTGGTGGGTCCAAGCTTTTAGGGGGGAATAATTATATTTTTGCATAATAAGGAGGTAGTTGCATGCGTGTGTCCATGGACCTGGTGCGTCCCCACTGTCAGCCTCTGCACGTATAGTCCTCTTCCGATGACTCTTGTTTGTTGACCATGTTGACCACACTATGCCAAGCGCACCAAGGCGGTGGATGACGGCGAGGCCCCAGACGGGAACAAGCCAGAGATGGGAAGACGCAACAGTGGGTTTATAGAGGGAGGGGTGTACGAGGGTTAATTGGTTCTGGTGTGGCGTGGTTCTGCAGTCGGTAGAGAATAACTGGAGGTATGGAGGGGCGGAGGGATGGCCTGCCTGGTGGTGGGGTAGGGCTTCGCAACGAGGCATGCTAAGCAGAGTTTCTTGCCGCCGGAGGCGGGAGCAAGTGGTCCCATCAGCGCTAGAGGAAGAAGACGAGACATTGAAGATGGATGCTGGCCATTGGATGTAAATCCAACGGCTATGGATTTCAGAATCATTTGTTGACTAAGTTGACAATGCCTTGTGTAGGCTTCAACCTATTGGCCCACATTTCAGCCTAAAAAATGTGGCACATATTCAGCCCATCTTTTTAGAATTTAGAGTCCACTTGCTGGGCTGGGTGAACAAATAGTGTACCATCCATGCAGCCCATTTATTTTTTCTAAGAAATTACAGCCCATTTGCACTTTCTTAAAATACACGATTTGGATGGGCTGGTTGTAAATATAATGTTTGGTTGGGCGGAGCAATGTTATCAGAAAATAAACTGGGGTTAGGCATTTTGTTATAAATATAATTAAATAATAAACGCGTTATTATTACATTGGTCCTTAAATCTTAACAAGCTTTTGTATGGAATCACGAGGATTTTCTTTGCCTTTGAGTAAAAAAGTAGGATTTTATTGTTAAACATTTATTTTTATAAGTTAATAAGATGTGGGATATTTTTTTATTATATATATAAGTATCTATTAAATATATGATGATGATAATAATAATATATAATAACATATAAAATATTATAGATATATATAATATAGTTAGAATGGAAACATAAGTAGGAACTGGCATTCATATTCTTATATAGGAAAATAGAACAGACCTCTGTGTTTTCTTTAAAATAATACATAAGTTGGACTGCGAATGATTTAAAAAAGGAAAACCTAGGCTAGGAGGCCCATAGGCTGGTCGATACATGATGGCCCTCAAAAAAATTAAAACCACTATGTCTGCATGTCGTGGGCTGCGCATGTTAAAAAAGAAAACCTAGACTAGGCAGCCCATAGCCCAGCTGATACTTGTTGGCCATCTGATAAAAAATGATACCTGTCAGCTCCCCGATGACCGGCTTCATTGTAAATGTATCTCCTTTATTAACTACTTTGACAAACTCATGGGCCCCAACGCCAATATACCATTAGGAAGAAGCATTTTTTCAATAAGGCACTTGCTTGCATACGGACATGGACCTGGTGAGTCTCGACTGTCCGCCTCTCTGCGTACAGACCTCTCCAGATTCCTCTCATTTGTTGAGCATGTTCACAACGGCAGATGGCGGCACCGCGGTGAGTGCACAAAGGCAGAGTATGACGTCCAGGCCTCGGACGAGAAATGCAACGGAGCTGGGGAAGATGTGCTATAGTAGTGGTAGAAGTTGTGCCTAATTTCTAGCGAAAGTACTACAGTAGCCCAGTGGCCAAGTCCCACTCCCCAACCTTTGCTTTGCCCAGGTTCGATTCCACATGATGGAGTGAAAATATCCCCAACTTGTTTGCCTCTGTCGTTATTGACATGTGGGACCCTCTTGTCATCTACGCACACCACCTCCAACACTTGCCAAAACTTTGTCCCTAGTTTTCTCTGTTTTTCGCACACTCAACATTGTGTGGGCATTTCAAAAATAGCATATCTTTTTTGACTGTGCATCATATGAAGATGTGCTATGCATGAATGTAGATCAGCATGATGTTAACTGGCAGGTAGTTCCATTTTCGACCATGAATAAAACTTGCATCGTGATGTTATCCCTGTTTGAAAAGGGTGTTTTAATATAAATGCTCTGCCTTTGAAACTTGCAGTTTCTTATCTGAAACTGAAACTTGTAGTTTCTTCTCTAAAAATCACATTGTCTGCGCTTTTATAAGAAACTACATTTTTAAAGTACTAAAAGTAGATCTCTGGAATTTAGAAAAATACTTCATATGCTCAATACTACAAATCTGAAATTCAAAAGACATTCATATATGAAAGTACTCAAAATACACAACACAAAACACAATTCACAACCTGCAAATACTGATAACCCTAAGCTCCTCCTCTGATTATTTGGGGGCACTCCCTTCCTATTCCTCGGTGGTAGACAACCGCCCCATGAGACGAGGTCAATAGCGAGGGGGAGGATGGCGAGGAAGCATCATCGCGCCAATTGCTTTCCTCCTGTTGTAGTTGGGTACGGTCGACAAAGTATCCACCATCTCGCTCTACCACGACACCCTCACAAACGACACCATGTAGATGCTTGATCCTTGATCCTCTGGATGCTCCATCTTGGATCAATACTCCCACTACCTCCTCCTCATGATCGGATTCAGTGAATCAGTCTTCTCCATGGCCCAGAGGAGAAGCTCTATGTACTCCCGCGCGACTCCCTGTGAGAGTATCGCTGCCTTTTTCCTATGTTCCAGTTATTTGGCCATCGCTGTCGCCATTGTCGTTAATTGCCGTGGGTTATCAAACCAAGACTATATCTCCATCATACTGGGTAGCTTCACAGGGTCACCGTCTATGATGGTCACGTAGCGGTTATACTCCTCCATCGATCTACTTCTCCATAGCACCTTCATTCATTGGTGGTAGTTTTGCAATGGAAGAGGAGCAGCGCTGGTTTTGGATTGGAACAGGAGAGGAGTGGTGATGGTTTTGAAATGGAAGAGGAGAGGAGCAGCAGTGCTTTTGGAAGTTTTTTTGTTTCAAGGTGATGGTCTTGGAAGTCGGAATGCAAGGGGAGTGGCGGGCATTGGTTTTGGATTGGACAAGAGGGCGGCACGCTATGAGTTGGTCCCTCCTACGACCTCCGTGCTGGTTTACTAGCACCATCATATTTTGTGTCAAAGTTTGACCACGTACCATATTTAACAAGCAAAATGTGAATGCATGTCATAAAAAATTATATGGATTCATATCTGAATGTACTTTCCAATTATATTATTTTTGCAACGTATAATCTATATTTTATTGGTTTAAGTCATGGTCAAAATATGACACAGGATACAAGGGAGACTAGTTAATGTGGGGTCACTTCTTAATTGAAGGGTAAATTGATTTTGATTTATATCCAGTCACAGCATGCCGGCCCTCTCATCCAATCCTAAACTGACGCCGCACGCTCCTCTCCCTCTTCTCCGTTTCAAAACCACCCCTATCCTCTCCAGATTCTCAATTCCAAAACCACTGTCTCACCTCTCTCTCTTCTCCATTGCAAAACCACCCCTCTCCTCTCCATCTTCTGCATTGCAAAACCACCGTATGGCCTCTCCCTCTTCTCCACTGCAAGAGCACCGTCTCGCCTCTCTTCTTCCAAAGGCAGCACGCACCTCTCAGAAACACATCTATGGAGAGGATGCAGAAGCGAATTGTGTAGATAGACGACAATGACCATATGAAGTTAGCTAGGTTGAAGGAGATCCTTACCTGGTTTGAGAATGAGTGGGATATCTCAAGGACGGTGAGGGCCATGTGGAAATGTACGAGAAAGAGCGAGACGACAATGATGAGGGTAGCAATGTACTCCCAAGTCGCACTGCAGTCCTTCGAGTTCATCGAGTATCTCCTCTGGGCGATGGAGCTGACAGATTCGCCTGAGGCAAAAGTCAGGCGGAGGTGGTGGGTGTATAGATCGAAGGTCAAGCATCCAGAGGATGATGAATCGATCAATTACAATGTGCCGTTCATCAGGGTGTTGTACCAGCTAGAGCCACCAAAGTATTCGTTATCCCACCACAAGAGGAGTCGGATGGCGCGACGTTGCTTCCCCGCCATTCTCCACAGTTCCCTCGCTGCTAGCCTCGTCTCAACAGTGGCAGTAGTGTTTAAGGTAAGCTTCGCACTAGACCTAATCTTACATCTGCTCATGCTTACAATGAGTGTGAAGGCTAATAAAAATCATATGGGTAAGTACTGGGTTGTGTTGTTACTGCTGAGCTATGATCGGGGTGAGTCTCCCTGTCCCCCTCCATGGTATACAGGTGCTATGAACAACTACTCTACAATAATGGGCTTATAGCCCGCTTACATGGCACTTTTTCTTATGTGGAGGAGAGAGACATGGAAAAATGGTGGGAGTCGGCTCTCATGCAAGACCGTAGCTATTTATATACATACTCCTTGGGAAATGCAATAAATACTATGAAGAAAGAGATAGAAAGAAGTAAAAAATACACTTATAGCGAACCTTATAACTAACCTTGTTGTATGAGTGACTATAAGTGATGATTATATATGTCATGCCAACATCACATGGCCTAAAGCACCTGGACAGAGGAAGTAGTTTCATGCATGCGAAGTACGCATTTTTCTCATTTATAGCTGTTTGAAATCTCAAAGGGCACGACTATGTGAGGGAGGTGACAGTCGTGTTAGGCGCGACCATGATATGGGCTGCTGAGAGCCCTTGGATATGAGATTGAACGGTCGCATGCTAAGTTGTTGAAAATTTGCAGAAAGGCCCTCTAGGATATGATATTCACCCATAGGTCCGGAATCACGGCATGCAACCATTCAATCTCAGATCCAAGGGCTCTCAGAAGCCCGTATCATGGGAGCATGTGAAGCTTTGTATCACCTAAATTTTTTCCGACGCTTGGCGTGCGAACATGCAGATGTTATACTGTCAGGCCTACAAAGTGGGTCTAGTAGACAACATCTAATTGGGCCCCCATAGTACCGGGCACGCGTGCGGCTGTTTATCCACCGGGCAAGCCACTACCCTACCATTCGCACGCCCTACTCAACATTTTTACAATCGGAAAACCGCTAATAGTTTGCTCCTACTCATCCTCGTCCTTTAACATTACAGCAGTTTGCTCCCAATCGTCCCATCCTTTCACATTACAAAAGTTCCACTTCTCCTAACCCTCCTCCAAAGTTGATGGCCTCCCAAATCATCATGATCGTCAATGAGGACATGGTTAAAAGCATCACTAGCGAGGAGTTCGAAGTCATCTACACCGTTCTTCTGCGACGGTGAAAGGATGCCTTCCTCTCTTCAAACGCATGTTTGAAAAGTCAAATGGTGTTGAGTGGGTTGCTAGGCTAACTGTTGAGTACACCACAGTCCTAGGACCAGAGAAGAATCTAAAGGAAGAAGAGAAGAAGAAGCCCGCTATGATCTTGCGTGCATAACTTGTGCTTGGTCTACCACATATGCCAGGTCAATGTTAAGTGTGAGGATTTTAAGAACTGCCTCACAGACGAAAGAGTTAAATTCATTACTGTAGACTTTTAGAACGGCAAGGAAGTCCTAGATCAGATAGGCCTCATTGTAGGCTAGCCATTCAACCTCCAGAAGAAAAGGCTCGTGTCCTCCCATCAGCCTTCAATGTTGATCCTGGCAGGAGCCATGGTTGATCCTTTGTATGGTAAACTGATGAAACCTCCCTACACATTTCACCGTGCATGGGAGTGGAATGAAATAGATAAAGACCACATCCAGTACACAGCAATGGATGCCTACCTTTGATTGAATATCTACAAGGGTTGGATGGAGAGCCAGAGCTTAGTGTGTAGTTCAAGCAAAGAAGTGTTGGCGAAGAGGAAGAGGAACAAGGATGAAGTCGGGGATGTGGACGAGGACTCCAAGTAAGGTGGCAGTGTCATTGCTCATGCTGGTTCTAATGTAGTGTCTACCGGATTAGTTGCTTAGTTTGATTTCAAGGTGCTTAGTTTTATTTTAGGGGTGTGTTGTGCTGAGCCCCGAGCAGAACTATGTTATGTTCTTTCTCGTTACTTGAACTCTTTAGTATATAGCCAGCAGTTGGCTATACTATTAACCATGCTCTAAGCATGCCACATACGAAAAACACTTAAATGAGAGAACTAATATAAAAAACTTAAATGAGAGTAGTTTACCCAAAGCATGAAGGAGTTTAGTTGTCAAAAAATTAAATAGGTGTGATATTTTTAATAGATTTTAGCACCCCATCTAATCACGCACTAGCTTTTTTAATAGTACTATGCATAATTTGGCCACGAGCGTTCTGTATACGTACCACCTTTTTTATTTAATTTCATCTTGTTAGTTTTGCTCCATGGTGCAATCTATCGATACTACTATACAAAACTATATTTAAAAGGCGAGGGGGGCAGTCTCGCCTAGTTGGTTTGATAGGGAGGCGAGGGCCTTTGTGATTTGATGGCTCATTACTGCCGGAAGTTGGGGCCTTGTAATTTGATTGCTCGGTATAGTCATTATTACTATGGCACTACCACCAGGATAATCCGAAGCATGAAAGGTCAACCTGGTTGCTGGCGCTCCTAAATGTCGGTGAAAGGAAGTATAATTGTTGCCGACGACCTCAGGAGGAGCAAAGAACCGTGCAATATAATCTAGTTTTCCAATGGAGTACTAGTACGATGGAGGAGTGTGAAACACGGCAGCCCAATGCAATATGGCGATAAAAATGATCTAATTTGATTGTGATCGATCCCACGATGTCGCTCATCGTTAGCATTTTTATATTCGTGCCTCGAACAGAACATGACACATGCGGCGCACCACCCGAAAGACACATTGGTAAAACAAGAAGACACATGGGCCAAAGAAGAAGCAAGATTACCTCCCAAAAAAGAAGGAAGACGTACACAACAGTCTCGGTCACTTCTCTCTACTTCATGAAGGGTTGCTGGGCGCGGTGTCCTAACTTCTTCTTCATCGCCTCAACAACCTTCATCTCCTCATGCATATCCTCTACCATCTTCTTCATTATGTCCATGATGTGGGGTTTCTTGAGGCAAGCGTTCATCATATCCTCCACGGTCGCATCATGATGCTTGAAAGCAACCAGGTGCTCGATGTGGAGCTTCGCCAAGTCCTCCTTCTGTTCCATGACGAGGAAGTCATCATCTTCATCGAGGAACTACTCTTCTCATGCAACTTCTTCTAGCCGGCGATCTCCTCCTTCAGCAGGTCGAGCTCATGGTGGAGCTTCACCTTATCCTCCTCAACTTGCAGGATTTCTCCGGTCGCCTTCTTACCCGAGGCAATGCTCTCCTTCAGCAGCTTCACCAAGCCGTCGGTCAACTCCTTCTACTTATTGAGATGAGCATGCATGCCGTCAAGGGATAACGGCTCTAGCATTGCCAGCTCAGCATGTTCGCCTCCCCGGCTAGTGTGCTCTAGAGAGCCCTCGCCTTCCCGTGAGAGACCTTTCAAGGTCTCCGCAAGATGGCGAGCCCTCCTTTTTTTGCGGCCTTGGTGTCAGGCCCGTGGGATTGGGGGTACCCCGGGTCATCTACCTGCGGCCCAAGACATGGTGCATTCCCATGGCCCAGCGGCTGGCCCATCACTGAACTTCACAAGCAAGACCCTCGCGAGGCCCCTGCCTTGTGAGGCACACATCAGCAGGCATCATCAACGGCCTCGCGAGGACCCCAAGCGAGGCGATCTCCTGAGACCGCCTCCCGCGGCCCCTCGCGGGGAGAGCAAGTCAGGCGTGGCTTGGCGGGTCGTGTGGTCCTGCGACTCCACGTGGGTGACGCGTGCGCTGACGAGCGGTGCCAAAGGCCATGCCAGCAGGCGCGGATGAGGAGGCTTTCCGCTTTCGTGCTAAGGGAGTAAGGACAACGCACTGATGACGCTTGAACTACGTCGGTATTTCCCCAAAGAGGAAGGGATGATGTAGCACAGCTATGGTAGGTATTTTCCCTTAGTTATGAAACCAAGGTATCAATCCAGTAGGAGAACCAAGCAACACTATGTAAATGGTTCCTGGACACACAGAACAAATACTTGCAACCCGACGCTTATAAGGGGTTGTTAATCCCTTTTTCGGGTAACTGCGCCAGAAATTGTCAAGTTGACGGAATACAATTTGTGCTAGATTGGATAAATAGATCTTGATAAAACACAAAATAAAATGAATAGCAAAAAACTACAGGAAGCTATTTTTGGGTTTGTGGAAATATAGATCTGAAAACAAAAGCAAATAAAAATAGATCTCAAAGCAAATAGGATAAAGAATAGACTCAGGGGCCGTAGATTTCACTAGTGGCCTCTCTCTCGAGAAAATAGCATACGGTGGGTAAACAAATTATTGTTGGGTAATCAATAAACATCGAATAGTTATGATGATATCCAAGGCAATGATCAATATATAGGCATCACGTCCAAGCTTAGTAGACCGACTCCTGCCTGCATCTACTACTATTACTCCACACATCGACCGCTATCCAGCATGCATCTAGTGTATTAGGTTCATGGAGAAATGGAGTAATGCAAAAAGAACGATGACATGATGTAGATGATATCTATTCATGTAGGAATAGCCACCATCTTGTTATCCATAATAGCAACGATACATGCGTGTCTTTCTACTCCTTTTGTCACTAGGAAAGAACACTGCACGATTGAACCCATCACAAAGCACCTCTTCCCATGGCAAGAAAAATCGATCTAGTTAGCCTAACTAAACCATAGATTCAAAGAGGAAATACGAGGCTATAAGTACATATACTCAAAAGAAGACTCAAATAATATAAGAGATCAAAAGAAGACTCAAATAATATTCATGGATATAGATCTGATCATAAACTCAAAGTTCATCGGATCCCAACAAACACACCGCAAACAGAGTTACATCAAATAGATCTCCAAGAGACCATTGTATTGAGAATCAAAAAGAGAGAATAAGCCATCTAGCTACTGCCTACGGACCCATAGGTACAAAATGAACTACTCACGCATCATCAGAGAGGCACCAATGAGGATGATGAACCCCTCTGTGATGGTGTCTAGATTGGATCTCGTGGTTCTGGAACTTGCGGTGGCTGGGATTGTGTTTCGTCGACTCCCTAGGTTTTCTAGAATATTTGGGTATTTATAGGGCGAAGAGGCGGTGTGGGAGGCCACCAGGTGGGCACAACCCACTAGGGCACGCCTGGACCCCCAGGCATGCCTAGGTAGGTTGTGCCCCCCTCGGGGCGCCCCTCTGGCACTTCCTTGGTCCATGTTGTTTCTTCTGGTCTATAAAAAATGTCCAAAAAGTTTCACCGTGTTTGGACTCTGTTTGGTACTGATATTTTGTGAAGTAAAAAACAAGCAAAAAAACAACAACTGGCATTGAGCACTATCTTAATAGGTTAGTTCCAAAAAATGGTATAAAGTTGCTATAAAATGATTGTAAAACATCCAAGAATGATAATATACAAGCATGGAACAAGCAAATATTATAGATACATTGGACACGTATCAAAATCCCCAAGCTTAGTTCCTACTCGTCCTCGAGTAGGTAAGTGATAAAACCAAAAAATTTGATGTGGAATGCTGCCTAACATGTTCATCACATATTCTTTTCTTTTGTAGCATGGACATTTGGACTTTTATACGGTTTAAAGCAATAGTCTAGTTTTGACATGAAGATTTCAATACTCAAGCATATCAATAAGCAACCATGTCTTTCAAAATATAAACACTAAAGAAAGTTATCCCTAGCCCATCATGCTTAATCATTGATCCATTCATGAAACACACTGATAAGTCTCCAACGTATCTATAATTTTTTATTGTTCCATGCTATTATATTATCTGTTTTGGATGTTTAATGGGCTTTACTAAGAACTTTTATATTATTTTTGGGACTAACCTACTAACCCAAGGCCCAGTGCAAATTGCTATTTTTTGCCTATTTCAGTGTTTCATGGAAAAGGAATATCAAACGGAATCCAAACGGAATGAAACCTTCGGGAGAGTTATTTTTGGAACAAATGTGACCCAGTGGACTTGGAGCGGACGTCAAGAAACAAATGAGGCAGCTACGAGGCAGGGGGAGTGCCTACCCCCTAGTCGCGCCCTCCACCCTCGTGGGCCCCTCGTAGCTCCACAAACCTACTTCTTCCTCCTATATATAACCATATACCCTGAAAACATATAGGAGCACCACGAAACCCTATTTCCACTGCTGCAACCTTCTGTACCCAAGAGATCCCATATCCAGGCCTCTTCCGAAGCTCCGCCGGAGGGGGAATCAATCATGGAGGGCATCTACATCAACACCATAGCCTCTCAGATGATGTGTGAGTAGTTTACCTCAGACCTTCGGGTCCATAGTTATTAGCTAGATGGCTTCTTCTCTCTCTTTGGATCTCAAGACAATGTTCTCCTCGACCTTCTTGGAGATCAATTTGATGTAACTCTTTTTGCGGTATGTTTGTCAACATCCGATGAATTGTGGGTTTATGATCAAGTTTATCTATGAACAATATTTGATTCTTCTCTAAAATCTTTTATGTATGATTGGTTATCTTTGCATGTCTCTTCGAGTTATCAGTTTGCTTTGGCCTACTAGATTGATCTTTCTTGCAATGGGAGAAGCGCTTAGCTTTGGGTTCAATCTTGCGGTGTCCTTTCCCAGTGACAGCAGGGCAGTAAGGCACGTATTGTACTGTTGCCATCGAGGATAAAAATATGGGGTTTATATCATATTGCTTGACTTTATCCCTCTACATCATGTCATCTTGCTTAATGCATTACTCTATCCTTATGAACTTAATACTCTAGATGCATGCTGGATAGCGGTCGATGAGTGGAGTAATAGTAGTAGATGCAGAATCATTTCGGTCTACTTGTCGCATACGTGATGCCTATATACATGATCATGCCTAGATATTCTCGTGATTGTGCACTTTTCTATCAATTGCTCGACAGTAATTCGTTCACCCACCGTCATACTTACGCTATCTTGGGAGAAGCCACTAGTGAAACCTATGGCCCCCAGGTCTATTCTCTATTATATTAATCTCCCGTCAATTAGCTAGTTCTATCGCCGTTTATTTTGCAATCTTTATATTCCAATCTATATCATAATAATACCAAAAATATTTATATTATTATTATTATTATTATCTCTATCAGATCTCACTCTCGTAAGTGACCTTGAAGGGATTGACAACCCCTTTATCGCGTTGGTTGAGAGGTTCTTATTTGTTTGTGCAGGTACGAGGGACTTGCGTGTAGTCTCCTGCTGGATTGATACGTTGGTTCTCAAAAACTGAGGGAAATATTTATGCTACTTTGCTGCATCACCCTTTCCTCTTCAAGGGAAAACCAACACAGTGCTCAAGTGGTAGCAAGAAGGATTTCTGGCGCCGTTGCCAAGGAGATCTATTCACAAGTCAAGACATACCAAGTACCCATCACAAACTCTTATCCCTCGCATTACATTATTTGCCATTTGCCTCTGGTTTTTCTCTCCCCCACTTCACCCTTGTTGTTTTATTCTTCCTCTTTTTCCGTTCCCCTTCTCTTTTCTAGTTCTTCTCTTTTCGCTTGGTTCTTGTGTGCTTGTGTGTTGGATTATTTGTCATGATGGCTCAAGATAATACTAAATTGTGTGATTTTTCCAATACCAACAATAATGATTTTATTAGCACTCTAATTGCTCCTCTTACCGATGTCGTCTCTTGTGAAATTAATACTGCTTTGTTGAATCTTGTCATGAAAGATCCGTTTTCCGGCCTTCCTAGTGAAGATGTCGCTACCCATCTAAACAGCTTTGTTGATTTGTGTGATATGCAAAAGAAGAAATATGTGGATAATGATATTATTAAATTGAAGCTATTCCCGTTTTCTCTTAGAGATCGTGATAAAACTTGGTTTTTGTCTTTGCCTAAAAATAGTATCGATTCATGGAATAAGTGCAACGATGCTTTTATCTCTAAGTATTTTCCTCCCGCTAAGATCATCTCTATTAGAAACAATATTATGAATTTTAAGAAACTTGATCATGAACATGTTGCACAAGCTTGGGAGAGGATGAAATTAATGATACGTAATTGCCCTACACATGGTTTGAATCTTTGGATGATTATACAAATTTTTTATGCCGGTTTGAATTTTGCTTCTAGAAATCTTTTAGATTTGGCTGCGGAGGCACTTTTATGGAAATCACTTTAGGAGAAGCTACCAAACTCCTAGATAATATTATGGTTAATTATTCTCAATGGCACACCGAAAGATCTACTAGTAAAAAGGTTCATGCTATAGAAGAAATTAATGTTTTGAGTGGAAAGATGGATGAACTTATGAAATTGTTTGCCAATAAGAGTGTTTCTTATGATCCTAATGATATGCCTTTGTCTACTTTGATTGAGAATAATAGTGAATCTACGGATGTGAATTTTTTTGGTAGGAACAATTTTGGTAATAACGTGTATAGAGGTAATTTTAATCCTTGGCCGTTTTCTAGTAATTCCTCTAATAATTATGGTAATTCCTACAACAATTCTTATGGAAATTGTAGTAATATGCCCTCTGATTTTGATTCTAGTATTAAAGAATTTATTAGTTGGCAAAAGAGTTTCAATGCTTTGATTGAAGAAAAATTGGCTAAGATTGATTTGTTGGCTGGGAACGTGGATAGAATTTCTCTTGATATTGATTATTTGAAACTTAGATTATTCCACCTAAGCATGATGTCAATGAGTCTCTCAAAGCCATGAGAATTTCCATTGATGAGTGCAAAGAAAGAACCGTTAGGATGCGTGCAAAAAAAGATTGCTTTATAAAAGCGTGTTCTTCTAGATTTGATGATAATAAGGATGAAGATCTAAAAGTGATTGATGTGTCTCCTATTAAATCTTTGTTTTTCAATATGAATCTTGATAATTATGGGACTGGAGATGAGTCAACTTTATTTAAAAGGCGTCCCAATGATTCGGAGGTTTTAGATCTTAATGCGAAAATTAATAAAAGTGGGATTGGAGAGGTCAAAACTTTGCATAGCAATGAACCCACTATTTTGGATTTCAAGGAATTTAATTATGATAATTTTTCTTTAATAGATTGTATTTCCTTGTTGCAATCCGTGTTAAATTCTCCGCATGCTTATAGTCAAAATAAGGCTTTTACTAAACATTTTGTTGATGCTTTAATGCAATCTTATGAAGAAAAGCTTGAACTGGAAGTTTCTATCCCTAGAAAACTTCATGATGAATGGGAGCCTACTATTAAAATTAAAATTAAAGATCATGAATGTTGTGCTTTATGTGATTTCGGTGCTAGCGTTTCCACGATTGCAAAAACTTTGTGTGATGTGTTAGGTTTCCGTGAATTTGATGATTGTTCTTTAAACTTGCACCTTGCGGATTCCACCATTAAGAAACCTATGGGAAGAATTAATGATGTTCTTATTGTTACAAATAGGAACTATGTGCCCGTATATTTGATTGTTCTTGATATATATTGCAATCCTACATGTCCCATTATTCTTGGTAGGCCTTTCCTTAGAACGATTGGTGCAATTATTGACATGAAAGAAGGGAATATTAGATTTCAATTCCCATTAAGGAAAGGCATGGAACAATTTCCTAAAAATAAAATTAAATTTCCTTATGAATCTATTATGAGAGCCACTTATGGATTCCATACCAAAGATGATAATACATTGATCTATCCTTGCTTTTATGCCTAGCTAGGGGTGTTAAATGATAGCGCTTGTTGGGAGGCAACCCAATTTTATTTTTGTTTCTTGCTTTTTGGTTCTATTTATTAATAAATAATTCATATATCCTCTGTTTAGATGTAGTTTTATGTTTTTAATTAGTGTTTGTGCCAAGTAGAACCTTTGGGAAGACTTGGGGAAAGTCTTTCCGATCTTGCTGTAAAAAACAGAAACTTTAGCGCTCACGAGATTTGCTGCCATTTTTTACTGGAGAGTGTGATTACGTTGATTATTTTTGCAGGTGATTAACAGATAAATTCCACACGTCCATAAATTTATTTCCTAATTTGTGCTGTTACAGAAGTATTCTAAACCTACAGATTACTACAGACTGTTCTGTTTTTGACAGATTCTGTTTTTCATGTGTTGTTTGCTTATTTTGATGCATCTATGGCTAGTATCGGAGGTTATGAACCATAGAGAAGTTGGAATACAGTACGTTTAACACCAATACAAATAAATAATAAGTTCATTACAGTACCATAAGTAGTGGTTTGTTTTCTTATACTAACGGAGTTCATGAGATTTTCTGTTTAAGTTTTGTGTTGTGAAGTTTTCAAGTTTTGGGTAAAGATTTGATGGATTATGGAATAAGGATGGCAAGAGCCTAAGCTTGGGGATTCCCAAGGCACCCCAAGGTAAAATTCAAGGACAACCAAAATCCTAAGCTTGGGGATGCCCCGGAAGGCATCCCCTCTTTCGTCTTCTTCTATAGGTAACTTTACTTGAGGCTATATTTTTATTCACCACATGATATGTGTTTTGCTTGGAGCGTCTTGTATGATTTGATTCTTTGCTTTTTAGTTTAACACAATCATCCTTGCTGTCCACACCTTTTGGGAGAGACACACATGAATTGTAATTTATTAGAATACTCTATGTGCTTTACTTATATCTTTTGATCTAGATAATTTTGCTCTAGTGCTTCACTTATATATTTTAGAGCACGGTGGTGGTTTTATTTTATAGAAATTATTGATCTCTCATGCTTCACTTATATTATTTTGAGAGTCCTTTAGAACAGCATGGTTATTTGCCTTGGTTATGAAATTAGTCCTAATATGATAGGCATCCAAGATGGGTATAATAAAAACTATCATAAAAAGTGCATTGAATACTATGAGAAGTTTAATACTTGATGATTGTTTCGAGATATGAAGATGGTGATATTAGAGTCATGCTAGTTGAATGGTTGTGAATTTGAGAAATACTTGTGTTGAAGTTTGTGATTCCCGTGGCATGCACGTATGGTGAACCGTTATGTGATCAAGTCGGAGCATGATTTATTTATTGATTTTCTTCCTTATGAGTGGCGGTCGGGGACGAGCGATGGTCTTTTCATACCAATCTATCCTCCTAGGAGCATGCGCGTAGTACTTTGTTACGATAACTAATAAATGTTTGTAATAAGTATATGAGTTCTTTATGACTAATGTTGAGTCCATGGATTATACACACTCTCACCCTTCCACCATTGCTAGCCTCTCTAGTACCGTGCAACTTTCGCCGGTACCATAAACCCACCATACACCTTCCTCAAAACAGCCACCATACCTACCTATTATGGCATTTCCATGGCCATTCCAAGATATATTGCCATGCAACTTTCCACCGTTCCGTTTATTATGAAACGCTTCATCATTGTCATATTGCTTTGCATGATCATGTAGTTGACATCTATTTGTGGCAAAGCCACCGTTCATAATTCTTTCATACATGTCACTCATGAGTCATTGCACATACCGGTACACCGCCGGAGGCATTCACATAGAGTCATATTTTGTTCTAAGAATTGAGTTGTAATTTTTGAGTTGTAAGTAAATAAAAGTGTGATGATCATCATTATTAGAGCATTGTCCCAAGTGAGGAAAGGATGATGGAGACTATGATGCCCCCACAAGTCAGGATTAGACTCCAGATGAAAAAAAGAAAAGAGGCCATAAAAAAAGAAGAAGAAGGCCCAAATAAAAAAATGAGAGAAAAAGAGAGAAGGGACAATGTTACTATCCTTTTACCACACTTGTGCTTCAAAGTAGCACCATGATCTTCATGATAGAGAGTCTCCTATGATATCATTTTCATATACTAGTGGGAACTTTACATTATCGAACTTGGCTTCTATATTCCAATGATGGGCTTCCTCAAAATACCCTAGGTCTTCGTGAGCAAGAGAGTTGGATGCACACCCACTTAGTTTCTTTTTGAGCTTTCATACACTTATAGCTCTAGAGCATCCGTTGCATGGCAATCCCTGCTCACTCACATTCATAACTATTGATGGGCATCTCCATAGCCCGTTGATACACCTAGTTGATGTGAGACTATCTTCTCCTTTTTTGTCTTCTCCAAAACAACCATTCTATTCCACATATAGTGCTATGTCCATGGCTCACGCTCATGTATTGCGTGAAGATTGAAAAAGTTTGAGAACATCAAAAGTATGAAACAATTGCTTGGCTTGTCATCGGCGTTGTGCATGATTTAAATACTTTGTGTGATGAAGATAGAGCATAGCCAGACTATATGATTTTGTAGGCATAACTTTCTTTGTCCATGTTATTTTGAGAAGACATGATTGCTTTGTTAGTATGCTTGAAGTATTACTATTTTTATGTCAATATTAAACTTTTGTCTTAAATCTTTCGGATCTGAACATTCATGCCACAATAAAGAAAATTACATTGAGAAATATGCTAGGTAGCATTCCACATCAAAAATTCTGTTTTTATCATTTACCTACTCGAGGACGAGCAGGAATTAATCTTGGGGATGCTTGATACGTCTCCAACGTATCTATAATTTTTGTTTGTTCCATGCTATTATATTATCTGTTTTGGATGTTTAATGGGATTTAGTAAGCACTTTTATATTATTTTTGGTACTAACCTACTAACCCAAGGCACAGTGCAAATTGATGTTTTTTTGCCTATTTAAGTGTTTTGCGGAAAAGGAATATCAAACGGAATGAAACCTTCGGGAGAGTTATTTTTGGAAAAAACGTGACCCGGGGGACTTGGAGTGGACGCCAAGAAATAAACGAGGCGGCCACGAGGCAGGGGAGCACGCCTAACCCCTGGGCGCGCCCTCCACCCTCGTGCCCCTTGTGGCTCCACCGACCTACTTCTTCCTCCTATATATACCCATATACCCCGAAAACATCCAAGAGCACCATGAAACCTTATATCCACCGCCGCAAACTTCTGTACCCGAGAGATCCCATCTTGGGGCCTTTTCTGGAGCTCCGATGGAGGGGGAATCAATCAACACCATAGCCTCTCCGATGATGTGTGAGTAGTTTACCTCAGACCTTCGGGTCCATAGTTATTAGCTAGATGGCTTATTATCTCTCTTTGGATCTCAATACAATGTTCTCCTCGATCTTATTGGAGATCTATTTGATGTAACTCTTTTTGTGGTGTGTTTGTCGAGATCCGATGAATTGTGGGTTTATGATCAAGTTTATCTATGAACAATATTTGATTCTTCTCTGAAATCTTTTATGTATGATTGGTTATCTTTGCAAGTCTCTTCGAATTATCAGTCTGGTTTGGCCTACTAGATTGATCTTTCTTGCAATGGAAGAAGTGCTTAGCTTTGGGTTCAATCTTGCGGTGTCATTTCCAAGTGACGGCAGGGGCAGCAAGGCACGTATTGTATTGTTGCCATCAAGGATAAAAATAAGGGGTTTATATCATATTGCTTGAGTTTATCACTCTACATCATGTCATCTTGCTTAATGCGTTACTCAGTTCTTATGAACTTAATACTCTAGATGCATGCTGGATAGCGGTCGATGTGTGGAGTAATAGTAGTAGATGCAGAATCGTTTCGGTCTACTTGTCACAGACGTGATGCCTATATACATTATCATGCCTAGATATTCTCATAATTATGCACTTTTATATCAATTGATTGATAGTAATTCGTTCACCCACCGTAATAATTATGCTATCTTGAGAGAAGCCACTAGTGAAACCTATGGCCCCCGGGTCTATTCTCTATTATATTAATCTCCCGTTAACTAGCTATTTCTGTCGCGGTTTATTTTGCAATCTTTATATTACAATCTATATCATAAAAATCCCAAAAATATTTATCCTATTGTTTTCATCTCTATCAGATCTCACTCTTGTAAGTGACCGTGAAGGCATTGACAACCTCTTTATCGCGTTGGTTGCGAGGTTCTTATTTGTTTGTGCAAGTACGAGGTACTTGCATAGAGTCTCCTATTGGATTCATACCTTGGTTCTCAAAAACTGAGGGAAATACTTACGCTACTTTGCTACATCACCCTTTCCTCTTCAAGGGAAAACCAACGCAGTGCTCAAGAGGTAGCACACACTCACATATTAGCTACACCCAATGCTCAAGTACGATCATAGTGGCCCTTAGTTGGTGCTTTATAAGATAAGATGGAGACTCAAAATAAAATTAAAAATTGCATAAAGTAAATAGATAGGCCCTTCGCAGAGGGAAGTAGGGATTTGTAGAGGTGCCAGAGCTCAAAGATTAAATTGAGAGATATTTTTTTGAGAGGCATACTTTTCCCGTCAAGGAAAACGACCGAGTAATTCCAAACACTTTCCATGCTAGATATATCATTGGCAGTTCCGAAATAGAAAATTAAGTTTATTCTTTTTACAGCATTCTTTCACAATCCATGGCCGCTGTATCCACGGGTGCCTTACATACCAACACTTTTCAAGAAATTTATTATTTGATAACATAAAGTAAATTTCTTTTTCATTTCGGGACTGGGCATCCCTATTACCGCCGTACTGTCGTGCAATGACAAGTGAATAAACACTCATCTTGCAAATAACACATCTAGCATCGAAAATATTAGCCACCCCCTTCCGCTTAATGAGCGGTACGAGCACACAAAAGGGAAATTTATTTTGAAAATTAGAGATGGCACATACAAATTTGCTTAGAACGGCACGGGAATACCACACATAGGTAGGTATGGAGGACTCATATGGCAAAACTGGGTTTAAATATTTTGGATGCACAAGTTTTATTTCCACTTAGTACAAGTGGAGGCTAGCAAAAAGATTGAGAAGCAACCAACCAAGAAACAAAAAATCACATAAGCGAGCATTAAGCATAACTAACACCGAATAATGCACCACAAGTAGGATACAATTTCATTACATAACTATTGACTTTCGTGCTTGCATAGGGAATCACAAACCTTAACACCAATGTTCTTACTAAAGCATACTTACTCATCAATATGACTCACATATTACTATCATCATATCTCAAAACTATTACAAGGCATCAAGTTTATGTTGTCTAATGATCTTCATGAAAGTTTTTATTATATCCCTCTTGAATATCTATCACTTTGGGACTAGTTTCATATGTTGCAATTGCTTTTGACAAGCACAAAGAAATCTAAGTGAAGAACATGAGCATAAAATTTCGTCTCTCAAAATAATATAAGTGAAGCATGAGAGAATTTCTTCAAAAATGTACTAACTCTCTGTAACACCCCAGATGTAACTTGCCATATTTGTAACTCCGACTCTGCCATTTCCGGCTTTAAGTTATGAGTTTCCCTTCGTGGTTGGGTTTTGTCTCTGTTTTGCATTTTGTTCGTGTCATGCATTTAATATCATGTCATCATGTGCATCTCATTTGCATACGTGTTCGTCTCATGCATCCGAGCATTTTCCCCGTTGTCCGTTTTGCAATCCGACACTCCTACGTGCACCGGCGTCCCCTCTTGCCTCTTTTCGTGAGCAGGTGTTAAACGTTCTCGGAATGGACCAAGATTTGCCAAGTGGCCTTGGTACACCACCGGTAGACCGCCTGTCAAATTTCGTGCCATTTGGAGTCCGTTTGATACTCTAATGGTTAACCGGGTAACCGGAAAGGCCTCATGTGTGTTGCAGCCCAACACCCCTCCAAAACGGCCCCAAAACTCATCCAAACCACTTCCATGTCCTCCGCCGTTGGATCACGATCACGTGGGCGAAAACTACACCCCATTTGGACACTCCTACCTTCTTCTAGGTATAAATATATGCACCCCTCCTCCAAATCAGGGTCCAAAACCCTAGCCCCGCTACCTCTCCGCCGCCGAACACGTCCAGTCCCGCCAGACAGATCACACCGCCGCCACCGCGCCTATCGCACGCCGCCACCTGTCCTGCGGGTCTTCGTCGCAGTCGCGGCCCACCGGGGCCCAGGGCAGGCCCATGCGGGCCCGAGCCACACCGCCGCCACCTGCGTGCAGCGCGCCGCCCGTAGCGCCCGACGCCGAGCCGAGCTTCCTCCCGCCGGCGCTTCCTAGATCCTCGTCGGATCGCGCCTCCTCACCGGACCGCACCTCCGCACAGGATCGCCTTCCCTGACGTCGACCGCCGCCGCCGAGCCAAAGATCCGGCGCCACAGCCCTCTTCTTCCCCCTCCGGTGTCCGTCTCCGGCAAGACTCCGGCGAACCTCGTTTCCCATGCGAAGAAACCCTAGATATGTTCTTCTGCGAGGTAGTTTTCTGCTAAGTCCCTAATGTTGTATGCCTCTGTTCATCATGCCATATATCCATAACCGTAGCTCTGTTTCATGCGCATGATATATCAAAATGTTTAATGTGAGATGATCTTCATTTCGTTTCATTGTGATATGCTTGTTTGAGTCCATATTGATGCCCAAATCATGGATGCAAGAGTGTTATAAAATGGTTGCTCCTGTTACTTATTAGTTTTGGGTGATTTGTTATTTTTGTCACATTTGTTGTGTGCTTCATATGGGCATGTGCTCTACATGTGTTTTGTACTATGCCATGCCATCTTTACAGGGGTGCTTGCCATGTATTTTTGTGATCTTTGTGGTGCGTAGCAGAAGCATGCAAAGTAGCCTTTGTGATATTGCTGATTTCAGGGACTTAGGATTTTTCTAAGTCCTTGTTCTGTTGTTATTCTTATGCCATGTAAACATGATGCTATAGAGTGATCCATGCTTGTTTTGAGTATCTACATTAATGGTGTTTTGGACATATGGTTATGCTCTATCGATCCATGCCCCTATTTGCATTTATGGAGTGACCTAGCATGTCTTATTCTTGCTCCACTTTTGCTAAAAAATGTTCCTGGCAGACTGTTTACATGTTAATCAATTTTGCCGCGGTTGTTTCTAGTGATCCATGCATGCTATGAACTTTATATTGCCTTGGTTAGATTCATGAACATGTCTTATTGCTAATGCTATGCTTATCTTGTCATGAAATACCTTGTGATGAGTGTTTTGAGCTCGCAAAGTTGCCTTCATAACTCTGTTTATGCCATGCTCTATTTTCTGCTAAGTCTGAATCTGATAATAAAACTTGCTATGTTTACTTGGGTGCCATCATATCTTCTGTGCCTTTTTGGCTCATGATCAGTAAGGGACTTTTGTTCTAGGCATTTAGTAGATTCATACCATGCCGTGTTTTCCTATGATATGTTCCTGTTACCTGTTGTTTGCTTGCTATAAACATGGCTTCCTGATGAGATTTCTGGCATGTTAGTATTTTCACCAAGTCTGTGAAGCTGATATCTTTTGCACTTTTTCCATGCTTGTTTGAACCTGTTCGAGTGTGATTTAGCCATAGCTCAGTGTTCATGTTTTGTCAAGCATCTTGAGTACATAACTGCCATATGCTTTGTTGCTATGTTGGAGTGCAGTAGCTTAGTTTGTTGTTGCATTCTAGATGGCATCGTGCTGTTAATCGCAGAATTGTGCCATTATTGTTTTGCTTACCATTTGCAAACCTGGTGATCCTTATATCTATTTCGACCAAAATCATCTCTTCTTTCCAGAGGCACACTTGGTTTGCCTAGTTGATGCCTTGATCAATCTTTTCCTTCCGGAGCATGCATATGCATTGCATATCACATCCCGCATGTCATGACATGTTTTGCATCATGTTGCTTGTGCATTGCACCGTGATTGATTGTTGGTCCTTTTGCTTGTGTTCTTGCTTTGGGTAGAGCAGGGAGACGAGTACGTGATCGAGGAACCTGTTGAGTACGCTAACGAGGATCAAGCTTTCGTCAACTCTGAGAACTTTGCAGGCAAGATGACCATACCCTCGAAATCACTTCTATCTTTGCTTGCTAGTTGTTCGCTCTATTGCTATGCCGCGATGCCTACCACTTGCTATATCATGCCTCCCATATTGCCATGTCAAGCCTCTAACTCACCTTTCCTAGCTAACTGTTGTTTGGCTATGTTACCGCTTTTGCTCAACCCCTCTTATAGCGTTGTTAGTTGCAGGTGAAGTTGAAGTTTGTTCGATGTGGGAACATGGATTTTGTTGGGATATCTTTATTATATCTTGTTTACTTTAATGCATCTATATAC
This sequence comes from Triticum aestivum, assembly GCF_018294505.1. Lineage (NCBI taxonomy): Eukaryota > Viridiplantae > Streptophyta > Magnoliopsida > Poales > Poaceae > Triticum > Triticum aestivum. Next base: position 186,836,910 of record NC_057806.1, read on the forward strand.
TTGGTAAAGGGTGGAAGGCTTGGCCTTATGCCTGGTGTTTTGTTCCACTCTTGCCGCCCTAGTTTTCGTCATACCGGTGTTATGTTCCTTGATTTTGTGTTCCTTACGCGGTTGGGTGTTATGGAAACCCCTTGACAGTTTGCTTTGAATAAAACTCCTCCAGCAAGGACCAACCTTGGTTTTAACATTTGCCACCTAAGCCTTTTTCCCTTGGGTTCCGTGGACTCAAGGGTCATCTTTATTTTTAACCCCTGGTCCAGTGCTTCTCTAAGTGTTGGTCCAACCTGAGCGATGCCTGGCGCCCCCTGGGCAACCAGGGTCTATGCCAACCAAACGTCTGGCTCATCCGGTGTGCCCTAAGAACGAGATATGTGCAGCTCCTATCGGGATTTGTCGGCACATTCGGGTGGCTTTGCTGGTCTTGTTTTACCATTGTCGAAATGTCTTGTAACCGGGATTCCGAGTCTGATCAGGTCTTCTTGGGAGAAGGAATATCCATCTTTGACCGTGAGAGCTTGTGATGGGCTAAGTTGGGACACCCCTGCAGGGTTTTGAACTTTCAAAAGCCGTGCCCGTGGTTGTGGGCAGATGGGAATTTGTTAATATCCAGTTGTAGAATACTTGCACTTAACTTAATTAAAATGAATCAACAGCGTGTGTAGCCATGATGGTCCCTTTTCAGCGGAGTCTGGGAAGAGAAACGGTCTCGTGTTATGCTTGAATGTAAGTAGCTTCAGGATCACTTCTTGATCACTATTAGCTTATCGACCGTGCTTTGCTTCTCTTCTCGCTCTCTTTTGCATAAGTTAGCCACCATATATGCTAGTGCTTGCTGCAGCTCCACCTCACTACCCCTTTCCTACCCTTAAGCTTAAATAGTCTTGATCTCGCGGGTGTGAGATTGCTGAGTCCCCATGACTCACAGATACTTCCAAACAGATGCCAGTGCAGGGGACGCTACCAAACTCAAGTGGGAGTTCGATGAGGATTCGGGCCGTTACTATGTTTCTTTTCCAGATGATCAGTAGAGGAGCCCAGTTGGGACGATCGGGGATCTACATTTCGGGTTGTCTTTCTTTATTTTGGTTCCATAGTCGGACCTTGATTGTATTCTAGATTATGTATGATGTATTTATGTATTGTGTGTAGTGGCGATTGTAAGCCGACTCTTTATCCCTTTCTTATTCAGTACATGGGATGTGTAAAGATTACCCCTCTTGCGACATGCCTACCATGCAGTTATGCCTCTAAGTCATGCCCCAACACGTGGGAGATATAGCCGCATCGTGAGTGTTACAAGTTGGTAATCAGAGCCTTCCCCGACTTAGGAGCCCCCTGCTTGATCGAATCACTAACGTTGTTGAGTCTAGAACAAAATGTTTTGAGTCTTAGGATTATATATATCGGAGAGTAGGATTATTTTTACTCCTCATTCCCTTCGTCGCTCTGGATGGATCCTCCAACGCGTCAGAATCCGAACCCTCTGCCACCACCTCCACCTCCGGAGGCATGGCAAGCTGTCATGGCCGCCACCAACACCAACACTCAGATGCTTTGCAACTCTTGCAAGAGAGAAACCAAGGGCAAGGCAACCAAGGAAATCATGGACAAGGAAACAATCAACCTAAGTTTGCTACCCTCAATCAGTTCCTCGCAAACCAGTCGAAGTCCTTCAGCAACTGTGTCGAGGCCATAGACGCCGACGACTGGCTCGTGGATATCTGCAAACATTTTGAGTGTAGCAATGTCAGGCCTGAGGACTTTGTCAAGTTTGATTCGTTTCAACTCAAGGATCAAGCTGCTCAGTGGTATCAACAATACAGAGATTCCAGAGGAGGTCGTGTCATTACCTGGGATGATTTCCGCCGAGACTTCAAAGCTCATCACATTCCACAAAGTGTTGCTTAGAGTAAGTGTGAGGAGTTCCGCAATCTCAAGCAAGGCAGCATGTCTGTGTATCAATACAATATCCTATTTCAGAGGCTCGCTCACTTCTCTAAACAAGACGTCCCTGATGAAAAGAGCATGATTTATCAATTCAGCGGTGGCCTCAGAGAAGACCTGCAATTAGCTCTCGTGCTTTTTGAGCCAACTAAGTATGATAAATTCTACAACATGGCACTAAAGCAAGAAGCTTCTCAGCTCAAGTGTGATGCTTCTAAGAAGAGAGTCAGGGATGCAGTTCAATCTTCTTATTCGTCTCAAGTGGCAGCTAAGCAACAGAAGTTTTGGTTGCCTCCTCCTCCTCCGTTTCATCAGCCTTATCAGCAGAAGAGTAAAGGTGGCAATGGATCTTCCTACCCACCCAACCCAGGCTATCAAAACAAAGCTCAGTCTCATACTCCAAGGTCAAGATTTGCCTAGGCAGTTATCAGTTGTCTCTCCGGGTAAATTCATGAATGCAAGCTCTTTGGTTCCGAATGTTTCTACCAAGATGGGCGACTATAAATTTCTGTCTTCTCCAATTGTTCTTGGTAGCTCGGATATTGATCTAATTCTCGGCATGGACTGGCTTTCTAAGCACAAGTCTTAGCTTGATTGTGCTGCCAAGCAGATTCAATTGACACACTCTTCTGAGAATGTGATCATCTATGCCGCTCGTGATGATACCATTTGACTGTTTTCTCCGATTGAGAAGGGCGAGTTGATAGCCATCTCTCAGATTCCAGTCGTTTGTGAATATCAAGACGTCTTTCCAGAAAAGCTTCTAGGAATGCCTCTTCACCGGCCAGTTGAATTCATTATCGATCTTGAGCCTGGCACGAAACCTATTTGCAAACGTCCTTACAAGCTTGGATTATAAGAGTTGAAGGAGTTGAAGAAACAACTCGATGGGCAAGAGTGTATGGGTCTGATCAGACTGAGTTCATCTCCATGGGGTTGTGGTGTTCTTTTTGTCAAGAAGAAGGATGGCACGGAATGACTCTGCATCGACAACTGTCCATTGAACAAGATGACAATAAAGAACAAGTACCCACTTCCCAACATCAATGAGCTATTCGAGCAACTTAAGGGCGCTCAAGTTTTCTCCAAGCTTGACCTCTGTATGGGTTATCATCAGATTCACATTCGTGAACTAGATATCCCCAAGACAGCATTCAGAACAAGCTATGGTTCTTATGAATACACTGTCATGTCTTTCGGCCTTGTCACTGCTCCTCCAACGTTCTCTCGCATGATGAACTTCATCTTCAACCCTTACACAAATGATTTCGTCTTGGTGTATCTCGATGATATTTTGGTCTTTTCCAAGAATAAGGAGGATCATGCCAAGCATTTGAGATTGGTACTCGACAAACTCAGAGATCATCAATTCTATGCGAAGTTTTCCAAGTGTGAGTTCTAGCTTGATGAGGTTCTCTACCTTGGCCATATCATCCCTGCCAAGGGCATTGCTGTTAATCCTGAGAAGGTGTCTGCAATTGTGAATTGGGAACCGCCTTAGAATGTCAAGCAGCTCCACAGTTTTCTTGGGCTTGCAAGCTATTGTCGAAGATTCGTTGAGAATTTCTCTGAGATTGCAAAGCCTCTTTCCAACCTCCTCCAGAAGCATGTTAAGTATGTCTCGACGCCTGAATGTGACGTCGCTTTCAACACCCTGGAAGAGAAGTTAGTCACAACTCCTGTTTTGACTCCTCCTGATGAATCCAAACCATTCGAAGTTTTCTGTGATGCCTCCCTGCAAGGTCTCGGTGTTGTGTTAATGCAAGAGAAGAAAGTTGTGGCTTATACCTCTCGCCAGTTGAATCCCAACGAAAAGAACTACCCCACTCATGACCTCGAGTTAGCGACAGTTGTCCATGCATTATTAACGTGGATACATCTCTTGTTGGGAAGGAAAGTGGACATCTTCACTGATTATAAGAGTCTCAAGTACATCTTCACTCAGCCCAACCTCAACCTCAGGCAGACTCATTGGGTCGAAATGATTCAAGAATACAATCCCAGTATTGAATATACTCCAGGCAAGGCCAATGTCATTGCACATGCTTTGAGCAGGAAGACTTACTGCAATAGCTTAATTCTCAAGCCCTTCCAACCGGACCTTTGTGAAGCTTTCCGCAAACTGAGTCTCCAAGTTGTTCCTCAAGGCTTTCTTGCCAACCTCCAAGTCTCTCCTACTTTGGAAGATCAAATTCGTGAGGCACAACTTCTTGATGCCATGGTGAAGAAGGTGAAAATGGGATTGCCAAGAGTCAACCCAAATACAAGTGCTATCGCATTGATGACAAAGACACTCTATTCTTCGAGGATTGAATTGTGGTTCCTAAAGGTGATCTAAGGAAAGTCATTATGAACGAGGCGCACAATTCCCTTCTATCCATTCATCCTGGAAGTACAAAGATGTACCATGACCTCAAGCAATCGTATTGGTGGACTCGAATGAAGTGAGAAATTGCTCAATTCGTGAATGAATGTGATGTCTGCAGAAGAGTGAAAGCAGAACACCAACGGCCAGCTGGTCTCCTCCAACCTCTTGCCATTGCAGAATGGAAGTTTGACCATATTGAGATGGACTTCGTGACTGGATTTCCCAAGTCCAAATGTGGAAATGATGCTATCTTCATTGTCATCGACAAGCTTACTAAAGTGGCTCATTTCCTTCCAATCAAATCGACTACAGCAGCTCAGCTGGCAGAACTATACACCTCCAGGATTGTCTCCTTCCACGGCATTCCGTAATTGATATCTTCAGTTCGTGGAAGCATCTTTACTTCTAAGTCCTGGGACTCCTTTAAGAAGGTCATGGGCACCAACATTCGCTTCAGCACAGCCTTCCATCCTCAAACTACTGGCCAAGTCGAGCGAGTCAATCAAATCCTTGAAGATATGCTCAGGGCTTGTGTCATTTCCTTCGGTATGAAGTGGGAAGATTGTCTTCCATATGCCGAGTTCTCCTACAACAACAGCTTCCAAGCGAGTCCGGGCAAGGCCGCATTCGAGATTATCTATGGCATAAAGTGTCATACTCCTCCTAATTGGTTAGAGACTGGTGAACGCCAACGTCTTGGCAATGACTTAATCACAGAGGCACAAGAAATGTGTAAAGTCATCCGTGAAAATATCAAAGTCGTGCAATCATGCCAGAAGAGCTACTATGATAGCAAGCATCGTGACTTGGTTTTCGAGATCGGAGACCATGTCTACCTCTGCGTCTCTCCAGTGAAAGGTACTCGTCACTTCGGTATCAAAGGGAAGCTTGCCCCTAGATACGTGGGTCCTTTCAAGATCATTGGCAAAAGAGGCGACCTCGCCTATCAACTTGAGCTTCCGTCCAACTTCGCAAACGTGCACGATGTGTTCCATGTGTCACAGCTTTGCAAGTGCTTCAAGACTCCTGAGCGCACCATCAACTTCGAACAGATTGATCTCCAAGAAGACCTGTCTTATTGTGAGCTTCCCGTTGCTATTCTTGAAGAAACCGAGCGCAAGACTCGCAACAAGTCTAACAAATTCCTGAAAGTGAAGTGGTCACACTATTCCGACTAAGAAGCCACCTGGGAACGCAAGGACTACCTCCGTTCTGAATATCCGGAGTTCTTTCAGTCCTAGATCTCGGGACGAGATCCTTTCGTAGTGGTGGAGTGTTGTAACACCCCGTATGTAACTTGCCATATTTTCAACTCCGACTCTGCCATTTCCGGCTTTAAGTTATGAGTTTCCCTTCGTGGTTGGGTTTTGTCTCCATTTTGCATTTTGTTCATGTCATGTATTTCATATCATGTCATCATGTGCATCTCATTTGCATACGTGTTCGTCTCATGCATCCGAGCATTTTCCCCGTTGTCCGTTTTGCAATCCGACACTCCTACGTGCAGCGGCGTCCCCTCTTGCCTCTTTTCGTGAGCGGGTGTTAAACATTTTCGGAATAGACCGAGATTTGCCAAGTGGCCTTGGTACATCGCTGGTAGACTGCCTGTCAAATTTCGTGCCATTTGGAGTCCGTTTGATACTCCAACGGTTAACCGGGTAACCGGAAAGGCCTCGTGTGTGTTGCAGCCCAACACCCCTCCAAAACGGATCAAAAACTCATCCAAACTCCTTCAATGTCCTCCGCTGTCGGATCACAATCGTGTGGGCGGAAACTACACCCCATTTGGACACTCCTACCTTCTTCTAGGTATAAATATGTGCACCCCTCCTCCAAATCCGGGGCCAAAACCTTAGCCCCGCTCCCTCTCCGCCGCCTGACACGTCCGGTCTGGCCGAACAGATCGCGCCGCCGCCACCGCGCCTATCGCACACCGCCACCTGTCTGGCGGGTCTTCTCGGCCACCGCAGCCGGCCGAGGCCCAGGGCAGGCCCACCCGGGCCCGCCCAGGCCCGAGCTGCCCTGCCACCACCTGCGCGCAGCGCGCAGCCCGCAGCGCCTGACGCCGAGCTTCCCCGCCGCCGCGCCGAGCTTCCTCCTGCCGGCGCCGCCTAGCTCCTCGCCGGACCGCGCCTCCTCGCCGGACCGCACCTCCGCGCCGGATCGCCTTCCCCGACGTCGGCCGCCGCCGCCGAGCCCAAGATCCGGTGCCGCCGCCCTCTTCTTCCCCCTCCGGTGTCCGTCTCCGGCAAGACTCCGGTGAACCTTGTTTCCCGTGTGAAGAAACCCTAGATATGTTCTTCTGCGAGGTAGTTTTCTGCTAAGTCCCTAATGTTGTATGCCTCTGTTCATCATGCCATATCTCCATGACCGTAGCTCTGTTTCATGCGCATGATATATCAAAATGTTCATTGTGAGATGCTCTTCATTTAATTTCATTGTGACAGGCTTGTTTGAGTCCATCTTGATGCCCAAATCATTGATGCAAGAGTGCTATAAAATGTTTGCTCCTGTTACTTATCAGTTTAGGGTGATTTGCCATTTTTGTCACATTTGTTGTGTGCTTCATATGGGCTTGTGCTCTACATGTGTTTTGGACTATGCCATGCCATCTTTACAGGGGTGCTTGCCATGTATTTTTGTGATCTTTGTGGTGACTAGCACAAGCATGCAAAGTAGCCTTTGTGATATTGCTGATTTCAGGGACTTAGGATTTTGCTAAGTCCTTGTTCTATTGTTATTCTTATGCCATGTAAACATGATGCTACAGAGTGATAAATTCTTGTTTTGAGTATCTTCAGTAAGCGTGTTTTGGACATATGGTTATGCTCTATCCATCCATGCCCCTGTTGCATTTATGGAGTGCCCTAACATGTCTTAATCTTGCTCCACTTTTGCTATAAGATGTTCCTGGCAGATTGTTTACATGTTAATCAATTTTGCCGCGGTTGTTGCTAGTGATCCATGCATGCTATGAACTTGCTCTTGTCTTGGTTAGCTTCATGAACATGTCTTCTTGCTAATGCTATGCTTATCTTGTCATGAAATGCCTTGTGATGAGTGTTTTGAGCTCTCAAAGTTGCCTTCATAACTCTGTTTATGCCATGTTCTGTTTTCTGCTAAGTCTGAATCTAATAATAAAACTTGCTATGTTTACTTGGGTGTTATCATATCTTCTATGCCTTTTTGGCTCATTATCAGTAAGGGACTTTTGTTCTAGGAATTTAGTAGATTCATTCCATGCCTTGTTTTGCTATGATATGTTCCTGTAGCATGTTGTTTGCTTGCTCTAAACATGGCTTCCTGATGTGATTTCTCATATGTTCCTGTAGCATCTTTTGTACTTTTACCTTGCTTGTTTGAACCTGTTCTAGTGTGATTTAGCCATAGCTCAGTGTTCATGTTTTGTCAAGCATCTTTAGTACATCACTTCCATATGCTTTGTTGCTATGTTGGAGTGCAGTGGCTTAGTTTCTTGTTGCATTCTAGATGGCATCGTGCTGTTAATTGCAGAATTGTGCCATTATTGTTTTGCTTGCCATTTGCAGACCGTGCATCCGATTCCGGTGATCCTTATATCGATTTTGACCAAAATAATATCATCTTTCCTACAGCACACTTGGTTTGCCAAGTTGATTCCTTGATCAATATTTTCCTTCCGGAGCACGCATATGCATTGCATATCACATCCCGCATGTCAAGCCATGTTTTGCATCATGTTGCTTGTGCATTGCACCGTGATTGATTGTTGGTCCTTTTGCTTGTGTTATTGCTTTGGGTAGAGCCGGGAGACGAGTACGTGATCGAGGAACCTGTTGAGTACGCTAACGAGGATCAAGCTTTCGTCAACTCTGAGAACTTTGCAGGCAAGATGACCATACCCTCGAAATCACTTCTATCTTTGCTTGCTAGTTGCTCGCTCTATTGCTATGCCGCGATGCCTACCACTTGCTATATCATGCCTCCCATATTGCCATGTCAATCCTCGAACCCACCTTTCCTAGCAAACCTTTGTTTGGCTATGTTACCGCTTTTGCTCAGCCCCTCTTATAGCGTTGTTAGTTGTAGGTGAAGTTGAAGTTTGTTCCATGTTGGAACATGGATTTTGTGGGGATATTATTATTATATCTTGTTTACTATAATGCATCTATATACTTGGTAAAGGGTGGAAGGCTCGACCTTATGCCTGGTGTTTTGTTCCACTCTTGCCACCCTAGTTTCCATCATACCGGTGTTATGTTCCTTGATTTTGCGTTCCTTACGCGGTTGGGTGTTATGGGAACCCCTTGACAGTTCGCTTTGAATAAAACTCCTCCAGCAAGGCCCAACCTTGGTTTTAACATTTGCCACCTAAGCCTTTTTCCCTTGGGTTCCGCGGACTAAAGGGTCATCTTTATTTTTAACCCCCGGGCCGGTGCTTCTCTAAGTGTTATCGCCCCCTGGGCAACGAGGGTCTATGCCAACCCAACGTATGGCCCATCCGGTGTGCCCTGAGAACGAGATATATGCAGCTCCTATCGGTATTTGTTGGCACATTTGGGTGGCTGTGTTGGTCTTGTTTTACCATTGTCGAAATGTCTTGTAACCGGGATTCCGAGTCTGATCGGGTCTTCCTGGGAGAAGGAATATCCTTCGTTGACCGTGAGAGCTTGTGATGGGCTAAGTTGGGACACCCTTGTAGGGTTTTGAACTTTTGAAAGTCGTGCCCACTGTTATGGGCAGATGGGAATTTGTAAATATCCGGTTGTAGAAAACTTGGCACTTAACTTAATTAAAATGAATCAACCGCGTGTGTAGCCGTGATTGTCTCTTTTCGGCGAAGTCCGGGAAGAGAACACAGTCTCATGTTATGCTTGAACGTAAGTAGCTTCAGGATCACTTCTTGACCACTATTAGCTTATCGAGCATGCTTTGCTTCTATTCTCGCTCTCTTTTGCATAAGTTAGCCACCATATATGCTAGTGCTTGCTGCAGCTCCACCTCACTACCCCTTGCCTACCCTTAAGCTTAAATAGTCTTGATCTCGCGGGTGTGAGATTGCTGAGTCCCCGTGACTCACAGATACTTCCAAACAGATGCAGGTGCCGATGATGCCAGTGCAGGGGACGCTACCGAACTCAAGTGGGAGTTCGACGAGGATTCGGGCCATTACTATGTTTCTTTTTCGGATGATCAGTAGAGGAGCCCAGTTGGGACGATCGGGGAACTAGCATTTAGGGTTGTCTTTCTTTATTTTGGCTCCGTAGTCGGACCTTGATTGTATTCTGGATGATGTATGATATATTTATGTATTGTGTGAAGTGGCGATTGTAAGCCGACTCTTTATCCCTTTCTTATTCAGTACATGGGATGTGTAAAGATTACCCCTCTTGCGACATGCCTACCATGCGGTTATGCCTCTAAGTCGTGCCACGACACATGGGAGATATAGCCGCATCGTGGGTGTTACACTCTCAAGTAAATCTAAGTGAAGCATGAGAGCATTTCTTGAAAAATATTAAATCACACTATGATCAAAAAGATATAAGTGAAGCACTTTGTCAATTCCATAGCTCAAAAAAATTAAGTGAATCATAAAGAGCAATTCTAACAAATCATAGTATAATTTTGGCTCTCTCAAATAGGTGCGTTCAGCAAGGATACTTTACACAAAACAAAAAGAAAAACAAGCGAAGACTCATATAATACAAGACGCTCCTAGCAAAACTCATGATATGTGACGAATAAAAATATAGCTCCAAGTAAAATACCGATGGTCGTTAGAAGAAATAGGGGATGCCTTCTGGGGCATCCCCGAGCTTAGTTGCTTGGTTATCCTTGAATATTAACTTGGGGAGCCATGGGGCATCCCCAAGCTTAGGCTCTTCTTACTCCTTATTCCTTCATCCATCGTGATCTCACCCAAAACTTGTAAACTCCAATCACACAAAACTTAACAAAACCTTTATGAGATCCGTTAGTATAAGAAAACAAATCACTACTCTAGTTACTGTTGCAAACCCAGTCATATTTTATTTTTGCATTATATCTACTGTATTCCAACTTTTCTGTAGCTCATACCCCCCGATACAACCCATAGATTCATCAAAATAAGCACACAAAGCAAAGAAAACGAAATCTGTCAAACACAGAATAGTATGTAGTAGTTTGAAAACTTCAAATACTTCTGTAACTCCAAACACTCTAAAAAATTAGGATAGCGTAGGAAATTTATATACCAATCTTTTGTAAAAAATTCAGAATTTTATCACGCTTCTGTTATTTTAAAGAATTCTGTTACTGGCACAAAAAGTTTATGTTTTTCAACAAGATCAAATCAACTATCACCCGACATGATTCCAAAGGCTTTACTTGGCACAAACACTAATTAAAACATAAAAAAACACAATAATAACAGTAGGATAATTGTGCAAACACTCAAGAACAGAAATAAAAAGACAAAATAGATTTTATTCATTGGATTGCCTCCCAACAAGCGCTATCATTTTATGCCCCTAGCTAGGCATAATGCATAGATCTAAGTATTGTCATCTTTAGTTCTTGATCCATACGATGCCCTCATGATTGATTCATATGGTGGCTTAATTTTTGTTATAGGAAAGTGTTCCATTCCCTTTCTTAGTGGAAATTAAAATTTAATATTGCCTTCTTTCATATCAATCACGGCACCAATAGTACGTAAAAATGGTATACCAAGTATAATCGGACAAGACGGATTAGAATCTGTCAAGAACAATAAAATCTATGGGAACATAATTCCTATTTGCAAGAATAAGAACATCATAAATTCTTCCCATAGGCTTTTTAATAGTGGAATCTTCCAAGTGCAAATTAAGAGAACACTCTTCAATATCGGTAAGACCAAGCACATCACATAAAGATTTCAGAATTGTGGAAACACTAGCACCCAAATCACATAAAGAAAAACAATCCTAGTTTTTAATCTTGAATTTCATAGTAGGTTCCCATTCATCATGCAATTTTCTAGGAATTAATATTTCTAATTCAAACTTTTCTTCCAAAGCTTTCAGCATGGCATCTATGATATGTTTAGTAAAGGCTTTATTCTGTTCATAAGCATGGGGTGAATTTATCATGGATTGCAACAAGGAAATACAATAAATCATAGAGCAATTATGATAATTGAAGTCTTTGTAAGCCAAAAGAGTGGGCACATCACTATTTAAAGTTTTGACCTCTCCAAACCCACTTCTATCAATTTTTCATCAAGATTTTCACCCTCTGAATTATAGGGGCGCCTTCTAACTAAAGTTGAATCTTCTTCATTCCCCTTCTCATCAATTTTAATTTTACTAAACAAGGAATCAATAGAAGAAAAACCAATCACTTTAAGATCTTCATCACTTTTATGAAAACAATCACTAGAAAATGCTCATTTTAAGAATTCTCTTTTAGCTCTAAGCATAGCGGTTCTTTTCTTGCTTTCATCCATAGAAATATGTAAGGCTTTAATTGATTCATCAACCTTAGGTACAAACATTTTCAACTTGAGATTTTCTACATCGTGAGAAATTATATCAATGCTTCTAGACATATCATCAATCTTATTCAATGTTTCTTATATCGTATTATTAAAAACTTTTTGAGCGTTGATAATTTTTTTTAATATTATTCTCAAGATCAGAGGTGTTCCTAATATTGTAAGAAGAATTTCCATAGGAATTACCATAATTATTATTGGAATTTCCAAGAAAAGGCCTAGGATTAAAAACTACCTCTATAAGCATTGTTATTAAAATTGTTTCACGAGACAAAATTCACATCTATGGGATCACTATTTTGCTCAATCAAACTAGACAAAGGTACATCATTAAGATCAATAAGAGAACTTTTATTAGCAATCAATTGAAGGAAGTATGCCCTAGAGGCAATAATAAAGTTGTTATTTATATTTCCGTATATCATGATAAATGTTTATTATTCATGCTACAATTGTATTAACCGGAAACTTAGTGCATGTGTGAATACATAGACAAAACTGAGTGTCCCTAGTAAGCCTCTACTTGACTAGCTCGTTAATCAAAGATGGTTAAGTTTCCTAACCATAGACATGTGTTGTCATTTGATGAATGGGATCACATCATTAGATAATGATGTGATGGACAAGACCCATCTGTTAGCTTAGCATTATGATCGTTTAGTTTTATTGCTATTGCTTTCTTCATGAATTATACATGTTCCTCTGACTATGAGATTATGCAACTATCGAATACCGAAGGAACACCTTGTGTGCTATCAAATGTCACAACGTAACTGGGTGATTATAAAGATGCCCTACAGGTGTCTCCAATGGTGTTTGTTGAGTTGGCATAGATCGAGATTAGGATTTGGCACTCCGTGTACTGTAGAGGTATCTTTGGACCCTCTCGGTAATGCAAATCACTATGATCCTTGCAAGAAAATGTGACTAATTCGTTAGTTACGGGATGATGCATTACGGAACGAGTAAAGAGACTTGCCAATAATGAGATTGAACTATGTATGAGGATACGGACGATCGAATCTCGGGCAAAGTAACATACCGATGACAAAGGGAGCAATGTATGTTGTTATGCGGTTTGACCGATAAAGATCTTTGTAGAATATGTAGGAGCCAATATGAGCATCCAGGTTTCGCTATTGGTTATTGACCGGAGATGTGTCTCGGTCATCTCTACATAGTTCCCAAACCCGTAGGGTCCGCACGCTTAACGTTCAACGACGATTTGTATTATGAGTTATGTGATTTGATGAACCGAAGTTTGTCCAGAGTCCCGAATGAGATCATTGACATGACGAGGAGTCTTGAAATGGTCGAGACATAAAGATCGATATATTGGAACGTTATGTTTGGACACCGGAATGCTTTCAGAAAGGTTCAGACATTTTCCGGAGTAGTGGGGGTTACCGGGACCCCCCAAGGGGGTAAGGGGCCTTCATGGGCCCTAGTGGAGAGAGGAGGCGGCGGCCAGCTGGAGGCGCGCGCCCCCCAAGCCCAAACCGAATTGGACTAGGGTTGCGGGGCGGCCCCCCTTTCCTTCTTATCCTCCACCTCATTCCCCATCCCCCCTTCTTCGGAAAGGAAAGGGGGGCGAATCCTACATAGACCAGGAGTCCAAGTAGGACTTCCACCCCTTGGCGCGCACCCCTTGGGCCGGCCTCCTCTCCCCCCCTTATATACGTGGGAGGGGGGACACCAAAGACACAACAAGTCTTCTCTTAGCCATGTGCAGTGCACCCTCCATAGTTACACACCTCGGTCATATCGTCGTAGTTCTTAAACAAAGCCCTGCGCCGATAACTTCGTCATCACCGTCACCATGCCGTCGTGCTGACGGAACTCTCCCTCGTCCTCAACTGGATCAAGAGTTCAAGGGAAGTCATCCAGATGAACTTGTGCTGAACACGGAGGTGTCGTAAGTTCGGTGCTAGGATCGGTTGGATCGAGAAGACGTTCAACTACATCAACCGCATTACTAAATGCTTCCACTTTTGGTCTATGAGGGTACGTGGACACACTCTCCTGTCTCATTTCTATGCATCTCCTAGATAGATCTTGTGTGATCGTAGGAATTTTTTTGAAATACTGCGTTCCCCAACAGTGGCATCCGAGCCAGGTTTATGCGTAGATGTTATATGCCCGAGTAGAACACAATGAGTTGTGGGCGATAATAGTCATACTCCTTACCAGCAACGTTTTACTTTGATTTGGCGGTATTGTTGGATTAAGCGGCCCCGACCGACATTACATGACCGTGTTCATGAGACTGGTTCTACTGACGTGCTTTGCACACAGGTGGCTGGCGGGTGTCTGTCTCTCCAACTTTAGTTGAATCAAGTTTGATTATGCTCGGTCCTTGTTGAAGGTTAAAACAGCACAATTGACGAAAAATTGTTATGGTTTTGATGCGTAGGTAAGAACGGTTCTTGCTAGAAGCTTGTAGCAGCCACGTAAAACTTGCAATAACAAAGTAGAGGCCGTCTAACTTGTTTTTGCAGGGCATGTTGTCATGTGATATGGTCAAGACGTGATGAGATATGAATTGTTGTATGAAATGATCATGTTTTGTAAAAGTTATCGGCAACTGGCAGGAGCCTTATGGTTGTCACTTTATTGTATGAAATGCAATCGTCATGTAATTGCTTTACTTTATCACTAAGCGGTAGCGATAGTCGTAGAAGCAATAGTTGGCGAGATGACAATGATGCTACGATGGAGATCAAGGTGTCAAGCCGGTGACAGTGGTGATCATGACAGTGCTTTCGAGATGGAGATCAAAGGCACAAGATGATGATGGCCTTATCATATCACTTATTTTGTTTGCATGTGATGTTTATCCTTTATGCATCTTATTTTTCTTAGTATGGCGGTAGCATTATAAGATGATCTATCACTAAATTTCAAGGTACAAGTGTTCTCTCTGAGTATGCACCTGTCGGCGTCTTGGGAACGGGGGTACCCAAACTTGCCTGCCTGCGGCCTAGGGCGTGGCTCCACCAATGGCCTGGTATTGCCCATCTTCACCAGCAACCACTCAAGACCCTCGCGAGGCGGCCAAGACCTCCTCCGGGGCAGCCTTGCTAGGCTGGCTCCCGAGGAGCGGAGATATCTATGCAAGGAGCACCTAGTGAGGTCGGCGTGACATGAGCCCTGATGACCAAGGCCAGGCGGGCGCCAGCGGGCGCAGCGTGCCAGTCTCCTCTTTGGTGCTAAGGAAGCAGGCACAGTCGAGGAGTCCTGAGGCATCAGGCAAAGGTTTCCATATTAGTGCAAAAATTCCAAGACCAGTAGGACGGCAGGACGGAGGTCACCGCAGAGCCCACGGCGGCGTCACCACCAGAGCCTTTGGCAGGATAAGACCACCTTTTGTCAGGATAACTTGTACTAGTTGTCTCCCTTCGAAATTGGCCATTGTGGGATCCCTTCCCGCCTAGACATTTGGGAAGAGGACCGGGGCCCCTATAAATAGGGCTAGCTACCACCTAGTCAAGAGAGGCTCATATGGGGACGGATCATTCGGACCATCCTCAAGCACACCAGCTCATCGAGCTCAAAAACAGATCTGCTCAGGAGGCTATTCGTCCACTGTACTAGTTCATCCTCAGCCCAAGAGGCAATCCACCACACCACACTAGAGTAGGGTATTACACCACAATGGTGGCCCAAACCAGTATAAACTCTCGTGTCACTTGTTCCTTGGGTTCGGTGAGCTAGGCCTAGAGATCATTGTGAGAGTGAGCTAGGGAGAGAGAGAGAGAGATCTTCATGCGCACCCTCGTGTTCGAACCTCAAGGGTTTGATGGAACCCGCAATCTGATATTTGGCGCGCCAGGTAGGGGTGCCCTGAAGCTTCGCCTCTCCGCTTGCTTCACCCTGCTCCATGGCAGAGGCCATCCCTCCAATTAGGCCGGCAGGCGCCTGTGGATGCACCGCGGGCATCCGGGCCTTCAGCCATGCCTTGCTGTAGGTGCGGGGGTCGCGCAAGTTCAAGCCAGGGATGCCGCCCCGTTACGACGGTGCGGAGGATCCGGCGGCCTTCCTGCAGGCGTATGAGGAGGCCGTTCTCGAAGACGGAGGCAACGGCCAGGTCATAGCCAACTGGTTCCCCCTGGTCCTGGCCGGCGTGCCATGCGCTTGGCTTCTCAGCCTGCCAGGATTTTTGGTGGGCTCCTGGGAGGAGTTGTGCGGTCTCTTCATCGCGCACTTCACGGCATAGGCGCCCCTCGCAGTAGCAGCCCTCCTTGGTGGTTCGCGGGCTCCACCCACGGGTTGCCATGTCAAGCAGTTCATCCGTCAGATGGGCGCCTGTCGACGTCCTGGGAAAGGGGGTACCCAGAGTTTCCTGCCTGCGGCCCAGGGCGTGGCTCCACCAATGGCCTGGTACGGCCCATCTTCACCAGCAGCCACTCAAGACCCTCGCGAGGCAGACGACACCAAAACCTCCTCCGGGGAGGCCTTGCTAGGCTGGCTCCTGAGGAGCGGAGATATCTATGCAAGGTGCACCTCGCGAGGTCCGCGTGACGTAAGCCATGACGACCAAGGCCAGGCAGGCCCAGCAACCGCAGAGTACATGTTTCCACTTTGGTGCTAAAGGGGCAAGCGCAGGCGAGGAGTCCCGAGGCATCAGGTAAAGGCTTCCATATTGGTGCAACAAGACCAAGACCAGCAGGACGGCAGGGCGAAGGTCACCACGGAGCCCACGGCGGCATCACCACCAGAGCCTTTGGCAGGCGAAGACCACCTTTTGTCATGATGACTTGTACTAGTTGTCTCCCTTTAAAATTGGCCGTTCTGGGATCTCTTCCCGCCTAAACATTTGGGAAGAGGACCAGGGACTCTATAAATAGGACTAGCCACCACCTTATCAAGGGACGGATCATTGAGACCATCCTCACACAGACAAGCTCACCGAGCTAAAGAACACATGTCCTCAGGAGGTTGTTCATCCCTTGTACTAGTTCATCCTCAGCCTGCAAGGCAATCAACCACACCACACTGGAGTAGGGATTACACCACAACGGTGGCCCGAACCAGTATAAACTCTCATGTCACTTGTCCCTTGGGTTCAGCGAGCTAGGCCTAGAGATCGTTGCGAGAGTGAGCGTGAGAGAGAGAGAGAGAGAGATCTTTGGTGCACCCCAGTGTTCGAACCTCAAGGGTGTGCCGAAACCCACGATCCGACATTTGGCGCGCCATGTAGGGGTGCGTTGAAGCCTCTCTTCCGTCAGCTGATCCGCCAACACCCCGCGGTCTTGATGTTTGGCGACACAAGGGCCAACGCAGACCATTGGGCTGCTTGGCCCGTCAAGGCGGTACCGTCCGCCCAAGGAGACCTCAACTCCGCACTCCAGGCAGCCCGCACACCGCCGAACGCCGCGGGACGCGGGCAGCGCAAACCAACGCCTACCACCCTCACACCGCGGTGCAATGGGGGCCACCGCAAGATCCTCAAGCTACGTAGCGGCGACGGTGCTGCACACCCGACGGGAACAGGCAAACATGCAAGCCGCACTCGTTGTGGCGCGGGAGCTGCTGTGGTGCCGACTGATGGAGAGCGGTCGTGACCCATTGCTAGAACGCGTTGCTGAGCTGTTGGACACTGCATCCAGGGGTACGCCGCCTTTCTGCTCCCTACTTGCATCCCAAGGTGTGGCCAGATCGCACGACGGGCCTCGTCGCGCTCGCATGCTCCCAGGTGCACCAGGAGGGCTCGCCAGCGCCAGCATGACCAACGGTGCCAGACATCCGGCTGCACCTTTGCCTCCCACGGGTGCCGTAGGTGCGGGCGTTGCTCCTCACGATCCCAATGGGGCGCCACCCTACAACCACCAGGGGGCGCGCCGGCCCCGGCGGCATGGCGCACAGGGCGTCTCAGCGGGGGTTTCGGAGAGGCTGCTTAGGAAACCTATGTGCCGCGCATGGTGGATCGAGAGTACACGCCAGAGGATGACCCCTGCGCGTTCCTCAAGTCGGGCTGGGAAGAAGAGATGCTGGAAGTCGAGGCCTTCCATGAACCGCCCTTGAGCCTTGTAGACCCCGCCAACGACAACAACCGCAGGGTACCAGTGATATCTCACGAGCAGGCTTACGCTAACCATGGGTCGTAGGTGGACCAGGCCGCAGTGGCGGACGGCGACTCCAGCGCGGCAGCCCCACTCCAACCAGGGGCAGCGCACTAGGGGCTGCGCGGGAGGGGTCCGGAGCAAGGCCCTCCCTTATGTCGTGCGAGGCAAGGAGTCACCTAGAGGTAGGTCCTCTACCGGGGAGGCACCGGCGAGCCTCCCACCGGCAGAGGGCCTGTGGTCGTGGAGGGCGCCACTAGTGTCCCCTTTGCCCCTTGGCATCGTCCTGGTTTCCGGACAGCCCAACGGTGGTCCAGGGTGGTGCAAGGCGGGGCCCTCATCTGGCGATATGAAGCAAGGCTCACGCCTGTGAAGGTCTCCGCCTGTGACACTCCCACGTAATAATAAGTGGGGCTGCACACGCCCCAGAGTCTCCGGAGATCCGCCCTCGGGCCTCGGGGGCTCCCGCCCACGTCCAGTGGAAGCACCATGCTCAGCGCTGGCCGTCGACACTGTCCCCCAATGACTATGCTAACGACCAGTGAAAGCATTTAGCTCCGCGCTGCTGAGAAGACAAGAAGACTAGCTAGGTGCCGGACGCGGCCATTTGCTTTCAACCCCTTTTCTATAGCTTGATTTGCCGCCTTTTGGATTTGAACTTGAAGTCGTATTTTCATTGGCAAGCATGGGGGCATCTTTTCTCGTTCATGTTGATTTCTTGAATTTTGTGGCTCCGTGCCTTCTTTCTATGCCCGCGCCTGCTGCCCCTCCCTTACGAGCACCTCGCGAATGGGGGCTGGGCGTGGTATGCGCACACATCTCGCCATGATCTAACGCTTGTTTCTCGCAAGGCCCTCTCAGGCGAACTAGCAGGCTCCTCAGAAGCCTAGAACATCGCGAGCTTGCGGAGGACTCCCCTCGGGAGAAATGCACATCGACAACTACAAGACTAGTCTGAGGCCTACCTAGACTGAGGTAGGTTACTGCATCAAGCTCGATCAGGGAATAAACAATAGTCTGATTCCATGAGGGGCTCCCCCTCCCCAAAATGCTCTTACATCTTGAAGGGTCGTGCCCAAGCTTTTGTGCGCAAGTTCAAAACAAGGAGCGCGGGCTCAATCAGAGATGTCGCTAGTAGCATCTTCCGAATCGCTCCTTGACATGTAGGTGGCGTCGTCGCCAGCGTCGTCTTCACCATCATGGACCATGCCGCCTTCATCCGCCACGACCACCACTGCGTCGTCGTCGGAAGCAAAAGCCCTGACTAGAGCATCCACGTTATCGTCCACCTAGCGCACCAGGTTGTCATGGATAGCTCCGGGCACTGGGGCATTGGCAGCGTCGAAATCGAAGTTGGGG
This sequence comes from Triticum aestivum, assembly GCF_018294505.1. Lineage (NCBI taxonomy): Eukaryota > Viridiplantae > Streptophyta > Magnoliopsida > Poales > Poaceae > Triticum > Triticum aestivum. The sequence goes on from NC_057806.1 coordinate 186,856,144, forward strand.
TCGGTATTCTAAAGATGGATGAAGACGCGGGAGAACGCACGTCGAAGGAGGCCCCAGCTCTTTTCCTTGACAAGCTCGCGAGCCCTCTTGGCCTGGTCCTCCAAGCGCGTCACGACGTTAGTGAAGAAGCGAAGATGGCTGGCATAGTCCTCTACATGGGGGTGAGGGGCGTGTTCGTCGCAGTTGGCACCCAACGCTTGGTTGGCCCTCACCCTGAGGGCCCAGAGCATGGGAGTATGCTCGTGCAGTATCGTCTGCCGGTGGAGCACTTCCTCCCTACTTTTCTATGCGAGGGACTCAGCATCAGCAACCCGCGACTGGAGCGGGAGCAGTTCGGCGCGGGCGTGTAGCGACCAGACCTCAGACGGCCTGATCTCTGTGCTCCAGTGTCATCCCTGGATCAGTAATGCTGACACGCACAGTACTTGAAGGATTTATAACAGAGTAGCAATCACACACTTATTACATCGAATGTCTCAAAAGAGAACTTATTACAATAAATATGGCTTAAGGCCATCTAATAACGATGACAGTGGAAGGCTTGGAACATAAGTGAGTCCATCAACTCCAACGGCATCACTGAGTATAGAACCACGACCTAAAGGCACCTTACTCATCGTCTGAAAAAGTCTGCAACATGAACATTGCAGCCCGAAAACGGGTCAGCACATGGAATATGCTGGCAATGTAACACATAGAGAGTAATGGAAGAATAAGACTATACTACATGCAGATTTGGCTAGTGGAAAGCTCTATGGTTACAGTTTTGCGTAAAGCCAATTTTTTCCTACTGCAAAGGAATAAATTTTATTTAACTATCCTGGTAGTTGTTAAACACTGAGAGTGTAGACGCCCTCTCAATCCCAATTAAGCATCATCTTTAAAACCCAACAAAATTAATTAGAGTAACATGATGAGATTCACATGATAATCCAAGTACTAGATACTCAAGTTGTCCATAACCGGGGACACGGCTAACCATGATTAGTTTATACACTCTGTAGAGGTTTGCGCACTTTTCCCCACAAGACTCGATCTCCTCCGTTGGGATTCTCGCACTAGATGATGATTGAGAAACAGATGACCGAGACATAGTCTTTCAGAAGCGCTAGCACCCTACGAACAGGTAGACCGTACCAACCTACATCCCCTACATCTGCTAGTCTACCACTGTAAGAGTTCGCATGACTTAGTCAACTATGCTAGAGCCCATAGTAGCTTGTGGCAGCACACGGAAATTTCTAGTATGAATAATCTCAGGATCCCTTTGAGCCTGGGTGGCGGTCCAAAAGAGAAACAGGCAATCGCTGGAATACCCAGGTGCCTCAATCCACCTAGATGTGTGTTTAAGTTGCCACCTTAAATAAACCATTAAATTATCAATCTCACATCTGTCATGGATACACTCACCCAATCCACGTCTACTAGCATAACATGGCAATATAAGCAAACGTAGAAGTAACTCCCAAAGGTTTGATAATAAAACAGGTAATAGGTACTACCTCATCTACTTCCCAAAACCCACAATTTAAATTGATCCTAATCATACAATGTTTGAGGGTTGATCTAATGCAATAAAACCTGGGTAGTAGGAGGTATGATCAAAGTGTTACTTGCCTTGCTGATGATCCGCGAAACCTAGTGATTCAAAGTAGCAAGTGGCGGACTCCGGGTACTCTATCGCAAACAAACAAGCATACAATAAGTACTCATCTAATGCACGTGTAAAACTCAAATAAGAGATCTAACCAGAAAGTTCAACTTAAGAACTCCGGTTTGCAAAAAGAATCAAATCGAACAAAGCAACGAAAGTCAAACGGCGAAAGAAACAAACTTCCTTTACTATTCTGGACCTAGGTCAAATTTTACAGAGGCAAAAACTTGTTTGAGTTGGTTAAACATAAAGAGGGTTTCGAGACGAAACTTCAGGCGCTTCAATCGCCTGATTCCGATAAACGAGCGAAAAGTTATACTAGAACGAAAATCGGATCAGAAATCACGATCAGAAATAATTGCGGAAAATCCGAGAAAAAGAAAAACAACGAACAGATTAACAAACGAACGTTCATTTTCTGGAACTAAACGATGAACGCATCCGTTAAAATGAACGAACGAGCTAAACCGGAAAAAAAACCGATCTAATAAAAAAAGGGATCTAAAAAAACCGAATGAAAACCGGGCGGAAAACCGAAAGATTTTCTAGGAAAAACCGGTGGCGGCCGCGGGGTCCGGCGGCTACGGCGGCGACTCTGGCACGGCGCAGCGCGGGGCGGCGCGGGCATGCGACGGCGTGCGGCCGCGGGGTCCGGCGGCGCGCGGCGGCGGCGGTGCGCTAGGGATAGGGTTAGGCGGTGCGGCGGCTTGGGCTTAACGGGCTCGGGGCGGCACTATTTAAAGGCCCGGCAGGAAGAGTCCTGGCCGAAACCGGCCCTAAGTCGGTTGCACGTTTTTTTAAATAATTAGGCGCAGAAAAACAAATAAAAGAAATACTAAACAGACTCCAAAAATCCCGAAATAAATTTTCCCCGACTTCTAAAATTAAGCCGAACAGGATGAACATTTATTTGGGGCCTAAACGCAATTTTGAAAAACGCGCATTTTTCCTAAATTCAAATAAAATAGCAAATAAACCAAAATAAAATCTTATTTGATTTTATTATTAAATCCTCAACATTTCTTTATTTTGGGAAAGTCATTTTATTCCCTCTCTCATATTTTTATAATAGAAATATTTGAAGATAAAATAAATAAAATCAAATGATCCTATTTTCAAAATTCGAGAAAACTCAAATATGAAAATAACAAAATCCCCAACTCTCTCCAAGGGTCCTTGAGTTGCATAGAATTTCTAGGATCAAACCAAAAGCAATTAAAAAATATGACATGCAGTGATGATCTAATGTATAACATTGCAAATTGAAAATTTGGGATGTTACAAACCTACCCCCCTTAAGATGAATCTCGCCCTCGAGATTTGGGTTGGCTAGAAAATAGGTGAGGGTGGTCCTTCAGCAGATCTTCCTCTCACTCCCAGGTGGCTTCATCCTCGGTGTGGTGGCTCCACTGAACTTTGCAAAACTTGATAACCTTGCTGCGGGTGACTCGGCTGGCATACTCAAGAATCTTGACTAGTTTCTCCTCATAGGTTAAATCACTGTCCAACTGAATCGCTTCCAGCGGCACTGTATCTCTTAGCGGTATATCAGCCATCTCTGCGTGGCACTTCTTCAACTGGGAAACGTGGAATACATCATGAACTCCTGACAATCCTTTGGGTAATTCCAACTTGTAGGCTACTTCTCCCATACGCTCCAAAACCTTGTATGGTCCTACAAAACGTGGCGCTAACTTTACCTTAACTCCAAAACGCTTAACTCCTAGAAGTGGAGATACTCGGAGATAGACTTGGTCTCCGACTTCGTAAACTGTCTCCTTGCGTTTAGAATCTGCGTAGCTCTTCTGCCTGGACTGGGCTACCTTGAGCCTATCGCGAATCAATTTCACTTTCTGTTTATACTCCTTAATCAAATCTGGTCCAAACAACTGGCGGTCTCCAACTTCATCCCATGACAATGGGGTCCTGCACCTCCTTCCGTACAAGGCTTCGAAAGGGGCCAATGGGGGCTCTGCCCCTCTCCTCATTTATAGCCAGACGGAGGACAATCACCGGCCTCCATGATCTAAGGTAATGATGATTTTCTTCTGCATGCAGCAGGGTCTAGTCAAGTTGGGAAGTTGTCGAGGCAGCATGGGGAAGCGGAGACGCCCGCGACCTATCAATCGCCACGCATCAATCGAGGCCGTGGGCGGTTGGGGCCAACGGTGGTGCGCACTTGCCCTTTGGCTTCGCCTCGAACCATGTCCGAGCGCACCTTGCACCCGGGGGCTACTGTCGGTGTCCTGGGAATGGGGGTTCCCAGACTTTCCTGCCTGTGGCCCAGGGCGTGGCTCCACCAACGACCTGGTACGACCCATCTTCACCAGCAACCACTCAAGACCCTCATGAGGGGCCAAGCCTAAGACCTCCTCCGGGGCGGCCTAGCTAGGCTGGCTCCCGAGGAGCGAAGATATCTATGCAAGGGGCATGTCGCGAGGTCCGCGTGACGTGAGCCACGACGACCAAGGCCAGGCGGGCGCCAGCGGGCGCAGGGTGCCAGTTTCCACTTTGGTGCTAAGGAAGCAGGCACAGGAGAGGAGTCCCGAGGCATCAGACAAAGGTTTCCATATCGGTGCAACAAGACCAAGACCAGCAGGACGGAGGTCACCGCGGAGCCCACGGTGGCGTCACCACCAGAGCCTTTGGCAGGCGAAGACCACCTTTTGTCAAGATAACTTGTACTAGTTGTCTCCCTTCGAAATTGGCCGTTGTGGGATCCCTTCCAGCCTAGACATTTGGGAAGAGGACCAGGGCCCTTATAATTAGGGCTAGCTACCACCGTAGTCGAGAGAGCCTCATCTATGGGCGGATCATTCGGACCATCCTCAAGCACACCAACTCATCGACTCAAGAACACCTCTCCTCAGGAGGCTGTTCGTCCACTATACTTGTTCATCCTCAGCCCAAGAGGCAGTCCAACACACCACACTGGAGTAAGGTATTACACCACAACGGTGGCCCGAACCAGTATAAACTCTCGTGTCACTTGTTCCTTGGGTTCGGCGAGCTAGGCCTAGAGATCGTTGCGAGAGTGAGCAGGAAAGAGATATCTTCGTGCGCACCCCAATGTTCGAACCTCAAGGGTTTGCCAGAACCCGCAATCCGACATCACCGTTGCTACAGTTTGTCGTGCCGAGACACCACGTGATGATTGGGTGTGATAAGCTCTATGTTCACATACAACGGGTGCAAGCCAGTTTTGCACATGCAGAATACTCCAAAATGGAATACTGAGACAAGCCTAGCATATGCAGATATGGCCTCAGAATACTGAGACCGAAACGTCAAACGTGAATCATATAGTAGATATGATCACCATTGAAAACTACTCCATCTTGATACGTCTCCAACGTATCTATAATTTTTGATTGCTCCATGCTATATTATCTACTCTTTTGGACTATATTGGGCTTTATTTTCCACTTTTATATCATTTTTGGGACTAACCTATTAACCGGAGGCCCAGCCCATAATTGTTGTTTTTTGCCTATTTCAGTGTTTCGGAGAAACAGAATATCAAATGGAGTACAAACGGAATAAAATCTTCGGGAACGTGATTTTCTCACAGAACGTGATCCAGGAGACTTGGAACCTACTGCAAGGGATCAAAGAGGAGGTCACGAGGGTGGGCCCCCCCCTAGGGCGCGCCCCCTGCCTCGTGGGCCCCTCGGTGCTCCACCGACGTACTCCTTCCTCCTATATATACCTATGTACCCCCAAACGATCAGAACAGGAGCAAAAAACCTAATTCCACCGCCACAACTTTCTGTATCCACGAGATCCCATCTTGGGGCCTGTTCCGGAGCTCCGCCGGAAGAGGGCCGTCATCACGGAGGGCTTCTACATCATCATAGCCCCTCTGATGAAGTGTGAGTAGTTTACCTCAGACCTTCGGGTCCATAGTTAGTATCTAGATGGCTTCTTCTCTCTCTTTGAATCTCAATACAAAGTTCTCCCCCTCTCTTGTGGAGATATATTCGATGTAATATTCTTTTTGCGGTGTGTTTGTTGAGATCGATGAATTGTGGGTTTATGATCAAGTCTATCTATGAATAATATTTGAATCTTCTCTGAATTCTTTTATGCATGATTGGTTATCTTTGCAAGTCTCTTTGAATTATCCGTTTGATTTGGCCAACTAGATTGGTAGTTCTTGCCATGGGAGAAGTGCTTAGCTTTGGGTTCGATCTTGCGGTGTCCTTTCCCAGTGACAGAAGTGGCAGCAAGGCACGTATTGCATCGTTGCCATCGAGGATAACAAGATGGGGTTTATTTCATATTGCATGAATTTATCTCTCTACATCATGTCATCTTGCTTAAGGCGTTACTCTGTTTTTAACTTAATACTCTAGATGCATGTTGGATAGCGGTCGATGAGTGGAGTAATAGTAGTAGATGCAGAATCGTTTTGGTCTACTTGTCATGGACGTGATGCCTATATACATGATCATGCCTAGATATTCTCATAACTATGCTCAATTCTGTCAATTGCTCAACAATAATTTGTTCACCCACCGTAGAATACTTATGCTCTTGAGAGAAGCCACTAGTGAGACCTATGGCCCCCGGGTCTATACTCATCATATCAATCTCCATCACTTTAATCTTGCTTTGCTTTACTTTTTACTTTGCATCTTTATACCAAAATGTAACACCCTCGATGCGACTATATCTCCCACGTGTCGAGGCATGACTTTGAGGCATAATCACATTGAAGGCATAAGTCGCAAGTTAGGCAATCTTCACAACATCCCATGTAATATGAATAATAAAGGGGAGATAACATAGTTGGCTTACACTCGCCACGTCAATCAAGTACATAAATAACATTACATCAACCAAACACTCATGGCCCGACTACGACGCCAAAATAAAAGAGAACCGAACATGCGACACGGTCCCGATCACCCCCAACTGGGCACCACTACTGATCATCAGGAAAGGAAACATAGTCCGTGTCGCCTGGGGCGGAATCATCAGGCCCTGCATCTGGTGTAATAGTAATCTGTGAGCCATAGGGACTCAGCAATCTCGCACCCTCACGATCAAGACTATTTAAGCTTATAGGTAAGGCAAGGTAAAATATATAAGTGGAGCTGCAGCAAGCGACTAGCATATATGGTGGCTAACTTATTCGCAAAAGAGAGCGAGAAGAGGAGGCAAAGCGCGAGCGAGAAACTAGAGAGCGACCTGCGCAAACATTACTCCAACACCGTGTCCACTTCTCAGACTCCACCGAGAAGAGGCCATCACGGTAACACACTCGGTTGATTAAGTTTAATTAAGTTAAGGTTCAAGTTATCTACAACCGGACATTAACAAATTCCCATCTGCCCATAATCACGGGCACGGCTTTCGAAAGTTCAAATCCCTGCAGGGGAGTCCCAACTTAGCCCATGACAAGCTCTCACGGTCAACGAAGGAATAGACCTCCTCCCAAGACGTTCCGATCAGACTCGGTATCTCGGTTACTCAAGACACTTCGACAGGTTAAAACAAGACCAGCAACACCGCCCGAATGTGCCAACAAATCCTGATAGGAGCTGCACATATCTCTTTCTCAGGGCACACTCAGATTGTCTAAACTTCCGGTAGGCCAGCCCAGAGTTGCCCCTGGTAGCCACCAGCGGCTGACAGTTTGGACCAACACTCAGAGGAGCACTGGCCCGGGGGGGTTAAACAAGATGACCCTTGAGTCTGCAGAACCCAAGGGAAAGAAAAGGCTAGGTGGAAAATGGTAAAACCAAGGTTGGGCATTGCTGGAAAAGCTTTAATCAAGGTGAACTATCAAGGGGTTCCCATTATAACCCAACCGCGTAAGGAACGCAAAATCCGGGAACATAACACCGATATGACGGAAACTAGGGCGGCAAGAGTGGACCAAAACACTAGGCGAGAGGCCGAGCCTTCCACCCTTTACCAAGTGTATAGATGCATTAAGATAACAAGATAATATAATGATATCCCAACAAGTAAATAAATGTTCCAGCAAGGAACGGCCTCCAATCTTCACCTGCAACTAGCAACGCTATAAGAGGGGCTGAGCAAAGCGGTAACATAGGCAATCAACAGTTTGCTAGGACATGGTGGGTTAGAGGTTTAACATGGCAATTTGGGAGGCTTGAAAGCAAGTGGTAGGCATCATAGCATTGGCATAGCGAAAGAGCGATCAAATCTAGCATAGCAAAGATAGTAGTGATTTCGAGGGTATGATCATCTTGCCTGCACAGTTGTCAGAGTTGACTGGATCCTCGAAAGCAAACTCAACAGGCTCCTCATTAGCGAACTCGTCTCCCGGCTCTACCCAAACAAGACAAACAAGCAACAAGGACACAATCAACCACGTGCAAGGATCAATCAATATGATGCAAAGATGATATGCTATGCGGGATGCGATGCGGGATGCATATGCAAGATGTGACAGGAAATGTAAGAACCTGGACTCAACATGGAAATCCAAGTGTGCCACTGGAAAGATGAGATGAAATCGCTTGAAAACGATATAAAGAACGCCGGAATTGGAGCTACGGTTTGGAAATGACAAGCGATTCAAATATGACACCGGTCTGCGATTTACAGCAAGTAGGCATCTAAATACAATGAGATGAACATGCTACAGCATCCAAACATGACAACAAAATACATGGCAGGGATGCATTCAAGATTCTTAACAAAAGTCTAGCACTGAGCTACGGCCAATTCATCCATTAACAGGTTCAAACAAGCATGGCAAAAATGCATATGGCAAACAGATCTCAGACTTAGTGAAATTAACACTTGTCTGGAATTTCAGATCAGGTAGCACACTTCGGAGCAACAAAACTACATGTTACAGGACCTGAACATGGCAAAGTAAAGCATGGCATGGAGCTACTCAAATAGATTAACAAAAGTCCCTTAGTGACCCTGAGCCAAAAGGGATAAGAAAATACAATTGCAAGCATGTGAACATAGCAAAAACATAATCAGTTTTCAGACTTAGTGAAAATTGGAACATGCTGAAACATATCTCAAGTAGGCATGTTTACGAGCTCGATGCACTCACTACGGAGCAAGTAATGACCAACTAAGCATACATCTATCAAGAACACACAAAATGCAAGCTATAAATGGCAAGAACAATAGCATAGCATGCACGGATCAACTACAACATCATTGGCAAAATTGCAAACAAGTTGACAATCTGCCCAGATTCATGAAGTAGCAAAAGTAGAGCTCGATTGACTCAAGCTATAGTGCTCCATAATTGCAAACAAAGACATGGATGGATAGAGCACTACAAGATTGACAAAACATCCTTATTGATCATCCTCAAAAGAGGCACAGATCACTAGGAAACAACATGAACATATGGCCATATGAGATAAACAGCTCAAGGACTTAGTGAAATTGCTAAGTCCCTGAAAACAGAATTACCAAGTGCACCACTTTGCAAGCCTGTACTAGTCACCACACACATCAAAAAAATACATGGGTTGCACCTCTGGAAAGATGACAAAAACCCTTAACAAAACATATGGAGAGCTCATGGGCATAGCATGCACACAATAATCATGGAAAAAATGACAAAAAGCTAAATAGAGCAGCAGATCTGACAATTATCTCAAGTAGCCCTCTTCTAACAGCATTTCAGGAATCAAGATGAACTCAATTGAAAATGATGCAATGGAATGAAATGATGTACTCTCTGAGATGAACATTTTGATATGCTATATGCATGAATCGGAGCTATGGATGCAAAGTTACGGCACGACGAACATGGGTACATGGATCTGGGATTTCGGGACTTGGAAGAAAAATTCGGCCTAGGGTTTACTGTTCATGGCTAGATCTGGATCGCGGCATGCTCTTCGAGGTTCGACGCCGACCTCGCCGGAGTTGAAGACGACGGCGGCCGGAGATGGTGAGGTGGCTGCGGCCGGGGGAGGGCTCGCCGGAGAGGACCGGGCGGCGGGGCGCGGCCGAGGTCGGTGGGGGTGGCGGCTAGCGGCGTCGGGCTTGGCTCCGGTCGGCGTAGCGGCGAGCTCCGGGCAGCCGGAGAAGCGGGCGGCGGCGCCGGGCTGGAGGAGGCGGCGGCGGGGTGACGCGCGGGGCGGCGCAGTGGATCCGGGCCGCGGGGGCCGGCTCCGGGCTCCTGGGCCGTGGCGGCGGCCGGCGGCGGAGGTGCCACGTGGCAGCCTGCCACTAGTGCGGGCGGGCGGTGGACGGTGTCCGGCCGGCACGGACGTGTCCGGTGCCGCGCGGTGGATTTTTAGGGTTAGAGGAAGGGGAAGATCCGCGAATTTTGGGAGGGGACTTTAAATAGAGGTAGAGGGAGCTAGGAGAGTCCAAATGAGGTGCGGTTTTCGGCCACGCGATCGTGATCGAACACTCTAGATGATGGAGCAGGTCTAGGTGGGTTTTGGGCCAAATCTGGAGGGGTGTTGGGCTGCAACACACACGAGGCCTTTTCGGTCCCTCGGTTAACCGTTGGACTATCGAACGAAGTCCAAATGATACGAAACTTGACAGGCGGTCTACTGGTAGTAAACCAAGGCCGCTTGGCAAGTCTCGGTCCAATTCGGAAATGTTTAATCCCCACACTCGAAGAAAGCTAGAAATGACCACCGGAGGAGAACGAAGCACCGGAATGCAAAACGGGCAACGGGGAAAATGCTCGAATGCATGAGATGAACACGTATGCAAATGCAATGCACATGATGACATGATATGAGATGCATGACAACGACAACAACACACGGAGACAAAGACCCGAACCCGAGAAAATAAAATAACTTAACGCCGGAAACAGCAAGAGTTGGAGTACAAATTGGGAAAGTTACATCCGGGGTGTTACACAAAAATTCCAAAAATATTATATCTATCAGATCTCACTCTCGTAAGTGACCGTGAAGGGATTGACAACCCCTAATCGCGTTGGTTGTGAGTAGCTATCGTTTTTTGCAGGTACAAGGGACTTGAGCGTTGCCTCCTACTGGATTGATACCTTGGTTCTCAAAAACTGAGGGAAATACTTACGCTACTCTATTGCATCATCCCTTCCTCTTCGGGGAAAACCAACGCAAGCTCAAGACATAGCAAGAAGGATTTCTAGCGTCGTTGCCTGGTAGTCTACGCAAAAAAGTCAACATACCAAGTACCCATCACAATCCCTATCTGTCGCATTACATTATTTGCCATTTCCTCTCGTTTTCCTCTCCCCCCAATTCACCCTTGCCGTTTTATTCGCCCTCTCTCTCTCTATCCTCCTTCTCTGTTTGCCTCTTTTGTTTGCTCGTGTGCTAGTTTGCTTGCTTGTCGTTATGTCTAAAATTGGGGAAGTTATCACCAATATGGGCGATAACAATATCATGGAAAATTCTGATGCTCCTGCTAAAGAACCTACCATCTTTCATACAAAAAAAATCCGTGTTGGTAGTGGTAATATTATTGGAAAAGGAGTTATTCAAGATTTCTTTACTTGTGCTGGTGCTTTACCTTCTATGTGTAGTTCTATCCTTCACAGAACTAGTAGTCTTACAGACACTATTGTCGTGCTTGTAGTTGAACTTGAAAGACAATTCACGCACATGCATCCTTCCATACAAAGGATTTTTCTGGAATTTTCTAATATTGAGCATTCTTCTGTTAAGCGTGCCGCTACTATCTTTTTGGCTCTTGAGTTTAGATTCATAATAAGAGAAGCCAAATAAATATTTGCACATTACAGGGTGGACGCTTGCCGTCCTCCCATAGAGGCTATCCTCTTTGATCAAGAAGAAATAATGCGTTTTCAATCTCTAGATTATGTTGCTTTCAATGAAAATCTTAGAAGAAGGGTTCCTACCAATGTTTTAGTTGATAAAATTTATGAACTTAATGATGATTTGGCTATTCGAAATAATGAGCTAGGATATTCTCTTGAATATAGGCTTACAAAGTTCTGTCAAAAGAATGCTTATAATGATGAATTGGTTGTGCATTATAAAGGACCAAAGGAGGAACCTATACCTCCGAAGGTTGATCTTGGGGACTTTTGTCCCGTTAAATTTAGTCCTTTTGATTACTTTTGCTTGCCTCAAAGAAAACTTGCTGCCAAACGTAGAGAATATGAAATGAGTTTCACCAATCTATCTTATTACTATGGCAATACCTAGATCTATCCTCGCTTTTATGCCTAGCTAGGGGCGTTAAACGATAGCGCTTGTTGGGAGGCAACCCAATTTTATTTTTATTCCTTGATTTTTGCTCCTGTTTAGTAATAAATAAATTATCTAGCCTCTGTTTTGGTTGTGTTTTTTGTGTTTAATTAGTGTTTGTGCCAAGTAGAACCGTTCGGAAGACTTGGGGAAAGTCTTGTTCAACTTGCTGTAAAAAACAGAAACTTTAGCGCTCACGAGAACTGCTGTAATTTTTATTTCAAGAGTGATATTTACTTAATTCTTTTTGCAGATGATTAATAGATAAATTTCTCACGTCCAGAAATTTATTTTAGAATTTTTGAGGTTCCAGATCTTGCGCTAGCTACATATTACTACAGACTGTTCTGTTTTTGACAGATTCTGTTTTTCGTGTGTTGTTTGCTTATTTTGATGAATCTATGGCTAGTAAAATAGTTTATAATCCATAGAGAAGTTGGAATACAGTAGGTTTAACACCAATGTAAATAAATAATGAGTTCATTACAGTACCTTGAAGTGATCTTTTGTTTTCTTTCGCTAACGGAGCTCACGAGTTTTCTATTTTGAGTTTTGTGTTGTGAAGTTTCTAAGTTTTGGGTGAATTCTTGTGATGGATTGTGGAACAAGGAGTGGCAAGAGCCTAAGATTGGGGATTCCCATGGCACCCCCAAGATAATCCAAGGACACCAAAAAGTCAAAGCTTGGGGATGCCCCGGAAGGCATCCCCTCTTTTCGTCCACTTCCATCGGTAATTTACTTGGAGCTATATTTTTATTCACCAGCATGATATGTGTTTTGCTTGGAGCGTCTTGTATTATTTGTGTCTTTGTTTTTTAGTATGCCACAATCATCATTGCTGTACACACCTTTTGAGAGAGCCATACATGAATTAAAATTTGATAGAATAATCTATATGCTTCACTTATATCTTTTGAGCTAAGTAGTTTTGCTCTATATGCTTCACTTATATCTTTTGAGCTAAGTAGTTTTGCTCTATGTGCTTCACTTATATCTTATGAGCATTATAATTTTGCTCTATGTGCTTCACTTAGATCTTTTAGAGCACGGTGGTGGATTTGTTTTAAAGAAACTATTGATCTCTCATGCTTCACTTAAATTATTTTGACAGTCTCTCAATAGCATGGTAATTTGCTTAATAATAATATGCTTGGCATTCAAGATTTGTGAAACTTTCTTTTGAGTGTGTTGAATACTAAGAAAAGATTGAAGCATGATAATTGTTTTGATATATGGAGGTGATAATATTAAAGTCATGCTAGTTGAGTAGTTGTGAATTTAAAGAATACTTGTGTTGAAGTTTGTGATTCCCGTAGCATGCACGTATGGTGAACCGTTATGTGATGAAGTCGGAGCATGATTTATTTATTGATTGTCTTCTGTAACATCCCAAATTTTCAATTTGGAATGTTATACATTAGATCATCATGCATGTCATATTTTCTTGCATTTTGCCCGATCCTAGAAATTTCACGCAACTCAAGGACCCTCGGAGAGAGTTGGAGATTTCGTTATTTTCATATTTGAGTTTTCTCAAATTTTGAAAAGAGGATCATTTGATTTATTTATTTTATCTTCAATTATTTTTCCGGTGTCAAAATATATGAGAGAGGGAATAATATGACTTTCCCAAATTTAGGAAAAATGAAGATTTAATAAATAGATCAATTTTGGTTTTGCCGGAGTTTCGTTTGCATTTTATTTGGATAGGGAAAAATGCGCGTTTTCGAAAATTGCATTTTAGGCCCGGAGAAAAGTTCATTTTTTTCGACTCATTTTTAGGAGTCGGGGTAAATTTACTTTAGAATTTTTGGAGTTCGTTTAGATTTTCTTTTCTTTGTTTTCCTGCGCGCGTAACCGATTTTAAAAAAAAACTCCGGCAGGCCAGCCGGGCCAAGGCCCAGCCAGCCAGGCCGCCGCGCCCCAGCCTCCCTGCGCGCGTGCACCAGGCGCAGGCAGCCAACGCCCCAGGCCGCCGCCTCGCCTCTAGCCGAGTCCGGCTTGGACTCTAGGCCGGCGCCCCTTGCCTCTTTTCTTTGTTTTGTTTTCCTATTCCTAGTATATTTCTTGTCCCCTACCCCAAGTCTCCTCTCCCCTCACCTATATAAATACCCCCACACCCCCCCTCTCCTCACATCAAATCAAACCCCAAGCCCCTCTCCTCCTTAGCCGCGCCCCACCCCGCGCCCCTCACCCGCCGCCGCCATAGCCGCGCCGCCGCCGCACCTTGCCCATGCCGCCATTCGCCGGAACCTCGCCGAGGTAGCCGCGCCGCGTCTCTCTTTTTCCCTCGGTTCGGTTTTTCTTATAAACCGTTCCGATTCTTTTCTTCTCTTCCGATTCGTTTTCTTTCCAGTTCTTTTCTAAACCGTTCCGGTTTCTAGATCGGTTTTTCGTTTCGGTCTTTTTCTCCGAAAACCCTAGATCGGTTTTCGTTCTTCTTTCGGACCATTCGTCTCAATGAACGTGATCACTGATTTACCCGGTTAACGAACGTCCGTTCGTTTAACCATTCATCTCTTTCTTTTCGTCGGATTTATTCCGCGATCGTGATCTCAGATCCGATCTTCGTTCTAGTCTTTCTTTCCGCACGTTTATCGGAATCAGGTGATTCAAGCGCCCGGAGTTTCGTTGCGAAACCGCCGTTCCGTCTCATCAACTTAAACAAGTTTTTGCCCCGGTAAAATTTGACCTAGTTTCAACTTGCTAGAACCGAGTTGTTTTCTTCCGCCGTTTGTTTTCCGTCGTTTGTTCGGTTCGTTCTTTCTTTGCAACCGGAGTTCTTAAGTTGAACTTTCTGGTTCGTCCTCTCGTTCGAGTTTTACTTGTGCATTAGATGAGTACTTATTGTGTGGTTACTATTGTTTGCTTATGATAGATTGACCGGAGTGTGACGAGTAGATCTATCAAGAGTTTTAAGTACGAATCATCTTCATCTACATTGCAGGCAAGTTCACACTTTGATCATACCTTTTTCTACAACCCATGTTTTATTGCATTAGATCAATCCTCTCACATTGCATGCTTAGGATCTAATTAAACTGTGGGATGGGAAGTAGATGAGGTAGTACCTAACACCTGTATTATTATGAAACCTTTGGGAGTTACTTCTACGTTTGCTTATTATGCCATGCTATGCTAGTAGACGTGGATTGGGTGAGTGATATCCATGACAGATGTGAGTTGATAATTTTAATGGTTTATCTAAGGTGGCAAGTTAAACACACATCTGGGTGGATTGAGGCATCTGATGTCTATCAGGACTTGCCTATTTTATTTGGACCGCCACCCAGGCTCAAAGGGATCATAAGATCTTTCAAAATAGAAACTTACGTGTGCAGCCACATGCTACTATGGGCTCTGGCATAGTTGACTAAGTTGTGCGAACTCTTACGGGGTGGACTAGCAGATGTAGGGGTTGTAGGTGGTACGGTCTACCCCACATGTAAGGTGCTAGCGCTTCTGAAAGACTATCTCTCGGTCATCCGTTTCTCAAACACCATGTAGTGCGAGAAAACAACCGGAGGCGATCGAGTCATGTGGGAAAAGTGCGCAAACCTCTGCAGAGTGTACAAACTAATCATGATTAGCCGTGTCCCCGGTTATGGACAACTTGAGTATCTAGTACTTGAATATCATGTGAATCTCATCATGTTACTTCTAATTAATGTTGTTCGGTTTTAATTGTTCACTTAATTGGGATTGAGAATGCTGTCAACCATTCTCAATGTTCAACAACCACCATGATAGCTAAATAAATTTATTCCTTTGCAGTAGGGAAAAACTGGCTTTAAGCAAAACTGTAACCATAGAGCTTTCCACCAGCCATATATGCATATAGTATAGCTGTTTCATTCCATTACTCTCTATGTGTTACATTGCCAGCATATTCCATGTGCCGACCCATTTTCGGGCTGCAACTTCTCATGTTGCAGACTTTACAGACGACGAGTAAGGTGTTTTTAGGTCATGGCCCTATACTCAGTGATGCCGTTGGAGTTGATGGACCCATTTATCTTCCGAGTCTTCCGCTGTTATCGACACTAGATGGCCTTAAGCCATATTTATTGTAAAAGTTCTCTTTGAGGCAACGATGTAATAAGTGTGTGATTGCCACTCTGCTATAAATCCTTCGATGTACTGTGTGGTGTCAGCATTACTGATCCAGGGATGACACCTGAGCACAGAGCGCTTGATCCATTCGGGTCGGGTCGCTACATCTTACTTATGAGTGGCGGTCGGGGACGAGCGATGGTCTTTTCCTACCAATCTATCCCCCTAGGAGCATGGGCGTAGTACTTTACTTTGATAACTTCTAGATTTTTGCAATAAGTATATGGGTTCTTTATGACTAATGTTGAGTCCATGGATCATATGCACTCTCACCCTTCCACCTTTGCTAGCCTCTCTAATACCGCGCACCTTTCGCTGGTATCATATACCTACCATATACCTTCCTCAAAACAGCCACCATACCTACCTATTATGGAATTTCCATAGCCATTCCGAGATATATTGCCATGCAACTTTCCACCATCTAGTTCGTCATGACACATTCATCATTTTCATATTGCTTAGCATGATCATGTAGTTGACATAGTATTTGTGGCAAAGCCACCATTCATAATTTTTTCATACTTGTCACTCTTGATTCATTACATATCCCGGTACACCGCCGGAGGCATCCATATAGAGTCATACTTTGTTTTAGTATCGAGTTGTAATCAATGAGTTGTAAATAAATAGAAGTGTGATGATTATCATTTAATAGAGCATTGTCCCAAATAAAAAAAGAAGAGAAAGGCCAAAGAAAAAAAAAGAGGGCCCAAAAAAAGAAAATAAATAAAAAGGGGAAATGCTACTATCCTTTTTCCACACTTGTGCTTCAAAGTAGCACCATGATATAGTGAGTCTCATATATTGTGCTTCAAAGTAGCACCATGTTCTTCATATAGAGTCTCATATGTTGTCACTTTCATATACTAGTGGGAATTTTACATTATAGAACTTGGCTTGTATATTCCAATGATGGGCTTCCTCAAATTGCCCTAGGTCTTCATGAGCAAGCAAGTTGGATGCACACCCACTAGTTTCTTTTGTTGAGCTTTCATACATTTATAGCTTTACTGCATTCGTTGCATGGCAATCCCTACTCACTCACATTGATATCTATTAATGGGCATCTCCATAGCCCATTGATTCGCCTAGTTGATGTAAGACTATCCTCTCCTTTTTGTCTTCTCCACAACCACCATTCTATTCCATGTATAGTGCTATATCCATGGCTCACGCTCATGTATTGCGTGAAGATTGAAAAAGTTTTGAAAAAGTTAGAGTATGAAACAATTGATTGGCTTGTCATCAGGGTTGTGCATGATTTAATACTTTGTGTGGTGAAGATGGAGCATAGCCAGACTATATGATTTTGTAGGGATAACTTTCTTTGGCCATGTTATTTTGAGAAGACATAATTGCTTTGTTAGTATGCTTGAACTATTATTATTTTTATGTCAATATAAACTTTTGTCTTGAATCTGTCTAATCTGAATATTCATACCAAAATTAAGAAGATTTGCATTGAAATTATGCCAAGTAGCACTCCGCATCAAAAATTCTCTTTTTATCATTTACTTACTCGAGGACGAGCAGGAATTAAGCTTGGGGATGCCTGATACGTCTCCAACGTATCTATAATTTTTGATTGCTCCATGCTATATTATCTACTGTTTTGGACTATATTGTGCTTTATTTTCCACTTTTATATTATTTTTGGGACTAACCTATTAACCGGAGGCCCAGCCCAGAATTGTTGTTTTGCCTATTTCAGTGTTTCGGAGAAACAGAATATCAAACGGAGTCCAAACGGAATAAAATCTTCGGGAACGTGATTTTCTCACCGAACGTGATCCAGGAGACTTGGACCCTACTGCAAGGGAGCAAAGAGGAGGTCACGAGGGTGGGGGCGCCCCCCCTAGGGCGCGCCCCCTACCTCGTGGGCCCCTTGGTGCTCCACTGACGTACTCCTTCCTCCTATATATACCTACGTACCCCCAAACAATCAGAACAGGAGCAAAAAACCTAATTCCACCGCCGCAACTTTCTGTATCCACGAGATCCCATCTTGGGGCCTATTCCGGAGCTCCGCCGGAAGAGGGCCGTCATCACGGAGGGCTTCTACATCATCATAGCCCCTCCGATGAAGTGTGAGTAGTTTACCTCAGACCTTCGGGTCCATAGTTAGTAGCTATATGGCTTCTTCTCTCTCTTTGAATCTCGATACAAAGTTCTCCCCCTATCTTGTGGAGATCTATTCGATGTAATCTTCTTTTTGCGGTGTGTTTGTTGAGATCGATGAATTGTGGGTTTATGATCAAGTCTATCTATGAATAATATTTGAATCTTCTCTGAATTCTTTTATGCAAGATTGGTTATCTTTGCAAGTCTCTTCGAATTATCCGTTTGGTTTGGCCAACTAGATTGGTAGTTCTTGCCATGGGAGAAGTGCTTAGCTTTGGGTTCGATCTTGCGGTGTCCTTTCCCAGTGACAGAAGGGCCAGAAAGGCACGTATTGCATTGTTGCCATTGAGGATAACAAGATGGGGTTTGTTTCATATTGCATGAATTTATCTCTCTACATCATGTCATCTTGCTTAAGGCGTTACTCTGTTTTTAACTTAATACTCTAGATGCATGCTAGATAGCGGTCGATGAGTGGAGTAATATTAGTAGATGCAGAATTGTTTCGGTCTACTTGTCACGGACGTGATGCCTATATACATGATCATGCCTAGATATTCTCATAACTATGCTCAATTCTGTCAATTGTTCAACAGTAATTTGTTCACCCACCATAGAATACTTATGCTCTTGAGAGAAGCCACTAGTGAAACCTATGGCCCCCGGGTCTATTCTCATCATATCAATCTCCATCACTTTAATCTTGCTGTGCTTTACTTTTTACTTTGCATCTTTATACCAAAAATACCAAAAATATTATATCTATCAGATCTCACTCTCGTAAGTGACCGTGAAGGGATTGACAACCCCTAATCGCGTTGGTTGCGAGTAGCTATCGTTTTGTGCAGGTATGAGGGACTTGAGCGTGGCCTCCTACTGGATTGATACCTTGGTTCTCAAAAACTAAGGGAAATACTTACGCTACTCTGTTGCATCATCCCTTCCTCTTCGGGGAAAACCAACGCAAGCTCAAGACGTAGCACATCTCATGTGATGATCAGACATGGTTTAATTGATATGGATCACGTGATCATTTAGATGACTAGAGAGATGTCTATCTAAGTGGGAGTTCTTAGGTAATATGATTAATTGAACTTAATTTATCATGAACTTAGTCCTGATAGTATTTGCATATCTATGTTGTAGATCAATAGCTCGCGAATAGCTCCCCTATTTTATTTTTGATATGTTCCTAGAGAAAAATAAGTTGAAAGATGATAGTAGCAATGATGCGGACTAGGTTCATGATCTGAGGATTATCCTCATTGCTGCACAGAAGAATTATGTCCTTGATGCACCGCTAGGTGACGGACCTAAGGAGCAGATGCAGACATTATGAACGTTTGGCAAGCTCGGTATGATGACTACTTGATAGTTTAGTGCGCCATGCTTTACGGCTTAGAACCGGGACTTCAAAAATGTTTTGAACGCCAAGGAGCATATAAGATGTTCCAAGAGCTGAAATTGGTATTTCAGACTCATGCCCGAGTCGAGAGGTATGAGACCTCTGACAAATATTTTGCCTACAAGATGGAGGAGAATAGCTCAGTCAGTGAGCATGTGCTCAGAATGTCTGAGTACTACAATCGCTTGAATCATGTGGGAGTTAATCTTCTAGATAAGATAGTGATTGATAGAGTTCTCTAGTCACTATCACCAAGTTACTAGAACTTCGTGATGAACTATAATATGCAACGGATGACAATAACGATTCCCTGAGCTCTTCGCGATGCTGAAATCGGCGAAGGTAGAAATCAAGAAAAGCATTAAGTGTTGATGATTGACAAGACCACTAGTTTCAAGTAAAAGGGCAAGGCAAAGAAAGGCAACTTCAAGGAGAATGGAAAGCAAGTTGCCACTCCCATGAAGAAGCCCAAGCCTAGACCCAAGCCTGAAACTGGGTGCTTCTACAGCAAAGGGAATGGTCACTGGAAGCGGAACTACCCCAAATACTTGACGGATAAGAAGGATGGCAAAGTGAACAAAAGTATATATGATATACATGTTATTGATGTGTACTTTACTAATGTTCATAGTAGCCCCTGGGTATTTGATACTGGTTTGGTTGCTTTGATTAGTAACTTGAAACATGAGTTACAAAATGAATAGAGACTAGTTGAGGGCGAGGTGACGATGTGTGTTGGAAGTGATTCCATGGTTGATAAGATCACCATCGCACACTCCCTTTGCTTTCAGGATTAGTGTTGAACCTAAAATAAATGTTATTTGGTGTTTGCGTTGAGCATAATATGATTGAATCATGTTTATTGCAATATAGTTATTCATTTAAGTCAATAATTGTTATTATGTTTACATGAATAAAACCATCGATGGTCATACACCCAAGGTGAATGGTTTATTGAATCTCAATCATAGTGATACACATATTCATAATATTGATGCCAAAAGATGGAAAGTTGATAATGATAGTGCAACATACTAGTAGCACTGCCGTTTAGGTCATATTGGTGTAAAGCGCATGAAGAAACTCCATGCAGATGGACTTTTGGAATCACTTGATTACGAATCATTTGATGCTTGCAAACCATGCCTCATGGGCAAGATTACTAAGACTCTGTTCTCTAGAACAATGGAGCGAGCCACTGACTTATTGGAAATAATACATACCGATGTATGCGGTCCGGTGAGTGTTGAGGCTCGCGATGGGTATCATTATTTTCCGACCTTCATAGATGATTTGAGCAGCTATGGGTATATCTACTTAATGAAACACAAGTCTAAAACATTTGAAAAGTTCAAAGAAATTCAGAGTGAAGTTGAGAATCATCGTAACAAGAAAATAAAAGTTTCTACGATCTGATCATGTAGGCAAATATTTGAGTTACGAGTTTGGCCTTCATTTAAAAACAATGTAGAATAGTTTCACAACTCGTGCCACCTGTAACACCACATCGTAATGGTGTGTTCGAACGTCGTAACCGTACTATATTAGATATGGTGTGATCTATGATGTCTCTTACCGATTTACCACTATTGTTTTGGGGTTATGCATTAGAGACAGTTGCACTCATGTTAAATAGGGCACCATCTAAATCCGTTGAGACGACATCGTACGAACTATGGATTAAGCAAGAAACCTAAGATGTCATTTCTTAAAAGTTTGGGGTTGCGATGCTTATGTGAAAAAGGTTTTAGCTTGATAAGCTCGAACCCAAATCGAAGAAGTGCGTCTTCATAGGATACCCAAAAGAAACAGTTGGGTACACCTTCTATTACAGATCTGAACGCAAGATCTTCGTTGATAAGAATGGATCCTTTCTAGAGAAGGAGTTTCTCTTGAAAGAAGTGAGTGGAAGAAATGTATAACTTGATGAGGTAATTGTACCTTCTCCCAAATTGGAAAGTAGTTCATCACAGAAATCAGTTCCAGTGATTCCTACACCAATTAGTGAGGAAGCTAATGATGATGATCATGAAACTTCAGATCAAGTTAGTACTGAACCTCGTAGGTCAACCAGAGTACAGTCCGCACCAGAGTGGTATGGTAATCATGTTCTGGAAGTCATGTTACTATACCATGACAAACCTACGAACTATGAGGAAGCGATGGTGAAGCCCAGATTCCACAAAATGGCTTGAGGCCATGAAATCTGTGATGGGATCCATGTATGAGAAGAAAGTGTGGACTTTGGTTGACTTGCCCGATGATCGGCAAGCCATATAGAATAAATGTATCTTTAAGAAGAAGACTGACACTGACGATAATGTTACTGCCTACAAAGCTCGACTTGTTGCGAAAGGTTTTCAACAAGTTCAAGGAGTTGACTACGATGAGACCTTCTCACCCGTAGCGATGCTTAAGTCTGTCCGAATCATGTTAGCAATTGCCGCATTCTATGATTATGAAATTTGGCAAATGGTTGTCAAACTGTGTTCCTTAATGGATATCTTAAAGAAGAGTTGTATATGATGCAACCAGAAGGTTTTGTCGATCCAAAAGGTACTAAAAAAGTGTGCAAGCTCCAGCGATCCATTGATGGACTGGTGCAAGCCTCTCGGAGTTGGAATATATGCTTTGATAGTGTGATTAAAGCCTATGGTTTTATACAGACTTTTGGAGAAGCATGTATTTACAAGAAAATGAATGGGAGCTCTGTAGCATTTCTGGTATTATATGTGGATGACATATTGTTGATTGGAAATAATACAGAATTTCTGGATAGCATAAAGGATACTTGAATAAGAATTTTTCAATGAAAGACCTCAGTGAAGTTGCTTACATATTGGGCATGAAGATCTATAGAGATAGATCAAAAATTGGACTTTCACAAAGCACATACCTTGATAAAGTTTTGAAGAAATTCAAAATGGATCAGTCAAATAAAGGGTTCTTGCCTGTGTTACAAGGTGTGAAGTTGAGTCAGACTCAATGCCCGACCACTGCAGAAGATAGAGAGAAAATGAAAGTCATTCCCTATGCCTCAGCCATAGGTTCTATCATGTATACAATGTTGTGTACCAGACCTGATGTGTGCCTTGCTATTAGTTTAGCAGGGAGGTACCAAAGTAATCTAGGAATGGATCACTAGCGAGCGGTCAAGAACATCCTGAAATACCTAAAAAGGACTAAGGATATGTTTCTTGTTTATGGAGGTGACAAAGAGCTCGTCGTAAATGGTTACGTCGATGCAAGCTTTGACACGGATCCGGATGACTCTAAGTCACAAACAGGATATGTATTTATATTGAATGGTGGAGTTGTCAGTTGGTGCAGTTCCAAGCAGAGCGTCGTGGCGGGATCTACATGTGAAGCGGAGTACATAGCTGCTTCAGAAGCAGCAAATGAAGGAGTTCATATCTGATCTAGGTGTAATAGCTAGTGAATCGGGTCCAATGAAAATCTTTTGATACAATACTGGTGCAATTGCCTTGGCAAAGGAATCCAGATTTCACCAAAGAACCAAGCACATCAAGAGACACTTCAATTCCATCCGCGATCAAGTCAAGGAGTGGGACATAGAGATTTGCAAGATACATACGGATCTGAATGTTGCAGACCCGTTGACTAAGCCTCTCTCACGAGCAAAACATGATCAACACCAAGACTCCATGGGTGTTAGAATCATTACTATGTAATCTAGATGATTAACTCTAGTGCAAGTTTTAGACTGAAGGAAATATGCCCTAGAGGCAATAATAAAGTTGTTATTTATATGTCCTTATATCATGATAAATGTTTATTATTCATGCTAGAATTGTATTAACCGGAAATTTAGTACATGTGTGAATACATAGACAAAACTGAGTGTCCCTAGTAAGCCTCTACTTGACTAGCTCGTTAATCAAAGATGGTTAAGTTTTCTAACCATAGACATGTGTTGTCATTTGATGAATGGGATCACATCATTAGAGAATGATGTGATGGACAAGACCCATCCGTTAGCTTAGCATTATGATCGTTTAGTTTTATTGTTATTGCTTTATTCATGACTTATACATGTTCCTCTGACTATGAGATTATGCAACTCCCGAATACGGGAGGAACACCTTGTGTGCTATCAAACGTCACAACATAATTGGGTGATTATAAAGATGCTCTACAGGTGTCTCCAATGGTGTTTGTCGAGTTGGCATAGATCGAGATTAGGATTTGTCACTCTGTGTATCGGAGAGGTATCTCTGGGCCCTCTCGGTAATGCACATCACTATGAGCCTTGCAAGCAAATGTGACTAATGAGTTAGCTATGGGATGATGCATTACGGAACAAGTAAAGAGACTTGCCAGTAACGAGATTGAACTAGGTATGACGATACTGACGATCAAATCTCGGGCAAAGTAACATACCGATGACAAAGGGAACAATGTTTGTTGTTATGTGGTTTGACCGATAAAGATCTTCATAGAATGTGTAGGAGCCAATATGAGCATCCAGGCTCCGCTATTGGTTATTGACTGGAGATGTGTCTTGGTCATGTCTACATAGTTCTCAAACCCATAGGGTCCGCACGCTTAACGTTCATTGACGATTTGTATTATGAGTTATGTGATTTGATGAACCGAAGTTTTTTTGGAGTCCCAAATGAGATCACGGACTTGACAAGGAGTCTCGAAATGGTCGAGACGTCAAGATTGATATATTGGAAGGTTATGTTTGGACACTAGAATGGTTTCAGAAAGGTTCAGACATTTTCCGGAGTACCGGGGGGTTACCGGAACCCCCAGGAGGTTAATGGGCCTTCATGGGCCCTAGCGTTGAGAGGAGGTGGCGGCCAGGTGGAGGCGCGGTTCCAAGCCCAAACCGAATTGGACTAGGGTTGGGGGGGGCACTTTCCTTATTCTCCTCCACCTCTTTCCCCTTCCCCCTTCTTCGGAAAGGAAAGGGGGGGGGGCGAATCCCAACTTGGACCGGGAGTCCAAGTAGGACTCCCCCCTCGGCACGCCCCCCTTGGGCCGGCCTCCTCTCCTCCCCCATTTATATACATGGGAGGGGGGCACCCCAAAGACACAACAAGTCTTCTCTTAGCAGTGTGCGGTGCCCCCCTCCACAGTTACACACCTTGGTCATATCGTCGTAGTGCTTAGGCGAAGCCTTGCGCCGGTAACTTCATCACCACAGTCACCACGCCATCATGCTGATGGAACTCTCCCTCGTCCTCAACTGGATCAAGAGTTCGAGGGATGTCATCGAGCTGAACGTGTGCTGAACACCGAGGTGTCATACTGTCAGGACCCCGATTCTAAGTCACACCGATCTAGCCTGTAACACCTCATATCATTTTGCGGCCTCACGCATGGTATTCCCACGGGTGTCGCCTTACCATGGCCCGGGACCGTTTGCACCTTTTGGCTCATGTATATGATAGTTTTGCTAGCATCCATATGACACAGAACCCGGGCCGACATGACTAGTCGTGAACCCAAAGTGGCACTAACTTACGGGGACAGGCATACATGAATCAACATCGAGCATGTCGGTTAGCAGCGTGCGAATCCGGGCTGTAGCACTGGGCTAACAGGACTCCGGTGAACCGGGCTGCAGCAGGCTAGGCAGGACTCTGGATGTCACCGCGTGACATTTCCCCGAAGGGACAGACACAGGAACGAAGTGAATCACATGCCGGCCAGTCAAGTGTTCCGGAGCAGTAGTGCTGGGCTAGCAGGACTCCGGTGAACTAGGCTGTAGTGGACTACTATGGCTCATGGAAGCACAAGACTGCATTTCCCCATAAGAGAGGCTACCAAGGATAAACAACTAGGTTGTCGGATCCCACACACACCAAGCATTTCAATCGTACACACACTATGCTCAATATGTGCAATACAATATGGCATCACAACAAGACTCTACGACTCAGAGTATTTATACATTAGGCTCCGAAGAGCCAGATAAAACAAACATGGGTCTCATGACCCACATTCAGAGCATACAAGTCAAAGCACATGTGGAAGCTTAACATGTCTGAGTACAGACTTCTACAAATGAAAAAGGCTGAGAAGCCTGACTATCTACCAGATCCTGCCAAGGGCACAAGATCGTAGCAGAGGTATCAAGCCAAACGTCAAAGTCCACACGGAACTACTAGCGAGACTGAAGTCTCTCTGCAAAAACATAAATTAAGCAAACATGAGTACAAATGTACCCAGCAAGACTTACTTCAGAACTAGCTACATATGCATCAATATCAAGAAAGGGGTGGTGGAGTTTAACTGCAGCAAGCCAGATTTGACCCGGTGGCTATCCTGAACTACGACTACAAGTAACTCTTTTGAGGTGGCGCGCACGAGTCCACATTTTCACCATATCAATACACCACTATTGATTTGCTCCTGTCTCCCTACGAGAACGCCATCCATAGCACTCACGCTTATCTTGCGCATTTTGGAGTATCCACTTTCACTTGTCTATGAACTATGCAAGGGGTCCAAGTTTCCATATCCGAGGAATTCGGCTATTCGAATAGATAATGATAACCTTGCAGGGGTGTACTTCTTCACACACGCTCTCGCCACTTACCACCATGTACACGTCGTGTATCTCGGCAACCTTCAAGCAGAAACCTGGTGAGGGAGTCGGCCATGACCTGACTAACCACACAAGTCTCTCGTCCAGGTTTATCGCCTATTCGGGTTCCATCCACAAGGAGATCTGGCCGGGGTGTCGCTCACGGCCCCAAACAATGTGTACAGGGTTCCCAAGCCCACCATCTGTGTGCCACTTGGTACACCGGGCCACTATGCCTAGTCTGTCCCAAGCCCACCTGTACCGGGTGCCACTTGGTAGACTACTAACACTACCTACAAACTCCAGAAACTAGTTGCAACTCCTGGACAGAGATCGAGTTGATTAATAAGTCAAGAGGGGTCGAGTTACCGGAACCCAATGTGTGGTAGTAACTGTTCATGGATCACAAACATAGAACTCGGTTCCTAAGAACGGCTGCAATGAGACAACCCACCATGTACTCCTACATGGCCTCTCACCGCTACCTTTACCAAATCGTGTTCACACACTTAGCTCTCAACGGTAGGACTTGTTCACCACATTCCAATTCATCCCCAATGAATCAGACCTGACTCAACTCTAAGCAGTAGCAGGCATGACAAACAAGCACGAATGAGTAGGCACATCAGGGCTCAAACAACTCCTACTCATTCTAGTGGGTTTCATCTATTTACTGTGGCAATGACAGGTCATGCAGAGGAAAAGGGGTTCAACAACCGCAGCATGTAACAGTTGAATTGATGTTGTCCTAATGCAGTAAAAGAGAGCAAGAGCGAGAGAGTGGGATTGTATCGGAATGAACAAGGGGGTTTTGCTTGCCTGGCACTTCAGAAGATATTATAACTC
The DNA here is from genome assembly GCF_018294505.1 of Triticum aestivum. Lineage (NCBI taxonomy): Eukaryota > Viridiplantae > Streptophyta > Magnoliopsida > Poales > Poaceae > Triticum > Triticum aestivum. The sequence goes on from NC_057806.1 coordinate 186,883,026, forward strand.
TTCATCGGTGTCATCGAACTCATCGTTGGGATACGCCTATCGAGAGGGGACAAGCACCGACAATAGAGAAGAACAGAATCAATGCATATGCGATAATATGATGCATGATTATGACATGGCAATATACTGTGATTTGAGCTAATGCATCTAGTTATGATTTAAATGAAGTTGGTTTCAATACATGATTCAAATTCCAACTCCATATATGATTATTTAAATGCCCTTTATTTGTTTTGTCCAAAACAGATGACAAACATTGTTCAAACATGCATGAAAATGGTACAGGTGGATTCCTTGAATTTTCCTAACAAATTTTCATATATAAATTATTTCATTCTGAGCTACGGTTGAATTTCTATGATTTTTAGAAGTTTTGGATATTTTCTGAAATAAATAAATCATTTAAGATTTATTTAAATTCCAGAAAAGGATAACTGCGTCAGCCTAACATCATCATGACGTCAGCAGGTCAAAGGGGCATGGTCCAGGTCAAACCTGACCAGTGGGACCCACTGGTCAGTGACCTAGTGACATTTAGTGTCACAGACAAGTGGGTCCGGTCAACGGCCACGTTAGTGAGGTCAACGCCGATGCGTGGGGCCACTGTGTTTAGATTAATCTTAATCTATTTTTGTTAGCTGGTTAGTTAGTCAGCGGGGCCCGCATGTCAGCGAGAGTGTGGGTTAATTAGCGGGGTCATTAACTGCTAATGATGGTGCCACGTCGACGGCTAAACACCGGTGCTAAGCACAGCACGACGACGTCACCCGTCCGGCCAACTCCGACGACGAGAGGTCGCGCGGCCGGGCGTGTTGGAACGCCAGCAGCTGGGCGCATCCAATGGTGATGGTGGCTAGACCTGGGGTGGTCTGTGGCGGCACCGGCGATGACAACAGCGGCAGCCGAAGTTCGGGATAGCGCGTGCGCGGGGCTGCAGTGCTCGGGCGAGCCAACGGAGTGGCTAGGCAGCCTCCTAGAGGTGCCACGAGCATATCAGTACCACTGGAGCGAGCAGGAGAAGCTCGGGAGCATGGGCTTGCCGGTCATGGCGGACGATGGCCTCGGGTGATCTCGGGGCTGCGGCTAGAGGGCGAAAATGACGCGGGGAAGAGAGGGGAAAAGCGGCGGAGCTCACAGGGAGGTCGATGAGCAGACCAGTGGGCTCGGGTCGACCGGAGCGAGGCGAATCGACGAACGGCGTCTGATGGGTACCAATGTTAAAGATGACCAGATGGCTCGGTGGGGAGGGCGAGGGGCCACTGTGGGGCCACTGTGTTTAGATTAATCTTAATATATTTTTGTTAGATGGTTAGTTAGGCAGCGGGGCCCGCATGTCAGTGAGAGTGTGGGTTAATTAGCGGGGTCATTAACTGCTAATGATGGTGCCACGTCGACGGCTAAACGCCAGTGCTAAGCACAGCACGACAGCGTCGCCCGTCCGGCCAACTCCGGCGATGAGAGGTCGCGCGGCCAGGCGCGTTGGAACGCCCGCAGCTAGGCGCATCCGCTGGTGGTGGTGGCTGGACCTGGGGTGATCTGTGGCGGCGCCGGCGATGACAACAGCGGCGGCCGGAGTTCGGGATAGCATAGGCGCGGGGCTGAAGTGCTCGGGCGAGCCAACAGAGTGGCTAGGCATCCTCCTGGAGGTGCCAGGAGCATATCAGTACCCCTAGAGCGAGCAGGAGAAGCTCGGGAGCATGGGCTCGCCGGTCATGGCGGACGGCGGCCTCGGGTGATCTCGGGGCTGCGGCTAGAGGGCTAAAATGACGCGGGGAAGAGAGGGGGAAAGCGGCGGAGCTCACAAGGAAGTCGATGAGCAGATTAGTGGGCTCAGGGGCAACCGGAGCGAGGCGAATCGACGAACGGCATCCGGCGGGTACCGAAGTTGAAGACGACCAGATGGCGGCGATGCAGGCCTCCGGCAAAGCGTGGCTCAGTGGGGAGGGCGAGGGCGTCGCGGCGGAGGTCTTGGACAGCACGGGGAGGCAAGGGGAGAACGGTGGATGCGGTGGTAGTGAACGGCGGCGACGATGTGTTCGGGCATGCGTGAGAGAGCGAGGCAGAGGAGGGGAACGAGGGCGAGGAAGAGAGCGAGGGGTTCTAGGGGGTTGCGTGGCGCTCGGGGCCGACTCCAGCTGCGGCAAGCAGGCAGGAGGTGGCCGAGCGCGTGGCCGCGCGTGTCGGGTGCGTGCCCCTGTCCTCCTGGCGTGAGGAAGGGGATGACTGGCAGGGGCAAGTGGACTGGGCCGGCTTGCTGGGCCACAGGTGAGTGCCAGGTAAGCTTTCCCTCTTTTTCTTATTTCTATTTTTGTTCTGTTTTTCTATTTATGCAAATTTGTTTAAATTTGGTTTTCAAACCAAATCACTTTTAAAAATTCTAAAAATAGTTATGGGTACTAAGTGAATTATTCCAGAGGCCCCCAACTAATTCCAAAATTGTTGGAGCATTTAAAAATATTTATAGTATTTAAATGCACCAATTCTAATACAATATGAGTTAATTCAAAAATCCAGAATGGCCTGGAAATATGTGCATCATTTTTAGAAGAGGTTCTAGACCAATTCAAAAATGATGGGCATTTATGAAGGGCATTTTGGGTTCATTGAAAATATTTTTATTTTGATCCTAGTTGCATTTCATTTGGTGCTAGGGTTTGGACATCCCCATTTCAGGTTTAAGAAAATTTAAACATGATGCAACAACCAAGACTAGACCACAACAAGGCTGAAGCTAGGGCTGTGACACGTACGTTTGGTGCTAGGATCGGTTGGATTATGAAGACGTTCGACTACATCAACTGTGTTACTAAACACTTCTGCTTTAGGTCTACGAGCGTATGTGGACACACTCTCAAGTCTCATTGCTATGCATCTCCTAGATAGATCTTGTGTTGTCGTAGGAATTTTTGTGAAATACTGCGTTCCCCAACATCAATTTCATAAGAGCATCAACTTTTTCACTTAAAGTACTAACTTCTTGAACCAAATTAAATTTTTTTACTAGTTGGTGCTCTTTCAGTATGCCATTGTGAATAATTTGCCATAATATTATCAAGCAATTTAGTAGCTTCAACCAAAGTAATTTCCATAAAAGTACCACCCGCGACGAAATCTAAAAGATTTCTAGAAACAAAGTTCAATCCCGCTTAAATTTTCTGTATGATCATCCAAAGATTTAAACCATGAGTAGGACAATTTCTGAGCATCAACTTCATTCTTTACCAAGATTGTGCAACATGTTCATGCTCATGTTGCTTAAAATTCATGATTTGCGTTCTAAGGGAAATATTTTTCGTGGGCGGAAAATACTTAGTAATAAAAGCATCTTTGCACTTATCCCAAGAACCGATACTATTGCGAGGCAAAGAGGAAAACCAAATTTTTTGCACGATCTCGCAAAGAAAGCGGAATTAATTTCAACTTCACAAATCATTGTCCACATATTTTTTCTTTTGCATATCACATAATTCTATGAATGCGTTAAGATGCGATGCGGCATCCTCATTAGGAGTACCGGAATATTGATCTTTCATGACAAGATTCAACAAAGCGGCATTAATATCAGAAGGCTCCGCATTAGTGGTGGGAGGAGAAATCAGAGTGTTAATAAAATCTTTATTGTTGGTATTGTAAAAATCACACAACTTGGTGTTTTCTTGAGTCATCATGACTACGCAAAGAAAATTTCACACAAAAATATATCTAACGAGAAAAGGGCAAACGAAAAAGAGGGCGAATAAAATGGCAAATTTTTGTGAAGTGGGGGAGAGAAAATGAGAGGCAAATGGAAAATAATGTAAATTGCAAGGAGATGAGATTTGTGATTAGGAACCTAATAGATGTTGATGATGTCTCCCCGGCAACGGCGCCATAAATTCCTTTTGATGTCGCTTGAACTACGTCGGTATTTCCCCAAAGAGGAAGGGATGATGCAGCACATCTATGGTAGGTATTTCCCTCAGTTATGAAAACAAGGTATCAATCTAGTAGGAGAACCAACCAACACTATGTAAATGGTACCTGCACACAAAGAACAAATACTTGCAACCTGAGGCTTATAAGGGGTTGTCAATCCCTTTTTCGGGTAACGGCGCCAGAAATTGTGAAGTTGACGGGATAAAATTTGTGATAGATTGGACAAATAGATCTTAAATAAACGTGAAATAAAATGAATAGAAACAAGTGTGGCGAGGTATTTTTGGGTTTTGGAAATATAAATCTGAAAACAAAAGTAAATAAAAATAGATCTCAAAGTAAATATGATAAAGAATAGACCCGGGGGCCGTAGATTTCACTAGTGGCTTCTCTCGAGAAAATGGCATATGGTGGGTAAACAAATTATTGTTGGGCAATTGATAGAAAATCAAATATTTATGATGATATCCAAGGCAATGATCAATATATAGGCATCACGAACGAGATTGGTAGACCGACTCCTTCCTGCATCTACTACTATTACTCCACACATCAACCGCTATCCATAATGCATCTAGTGTATTGAGTTCATGGAGATATGGAGTAATGCAATAAGAACGATGACATGATGTAGGCCAGATCTATTCATGTAGGAATAGCCCCCATCTTGTTATCCTTAATAGCAACGATACATGCGTGTCTCGCTGCACCTTCTGTCACTAGGAAAGAACGCCGCACAATCAAACCCATCACAAAGAACCACTTCCCATGGAAAGAAAAATTGATCTAGTTGGCCTACCTAAACCAAAGATTCTATGAAGAAATACGAGGCTATAAGTAAGCATGCATATAAGAGATCAAAAGAAGACTCAAATAATATTCATGGATGTAGATCTGATCATAAACTCAAAGTTTGTCGGATCCCAATAAACACACCGCTAAAAGTGTTACATCAAATAGATCTCCAAGAGACCATTGTATTGAGAAACAAAAATAGAGAAGAAGCCATCTAGCTACCTCCTACAGACCCGTAGGTCTACAGTGAACTACGCATGCATCACCGGAGAGGCGCCAATGAGGATGATGAACCCCTCTGTGATGGTGTCTAGATTGGATTTCGTGGTTCTGGAACTTGCGGCGACAGGAATTGTGTTTCATCAACTCCCCTAAGGTTTCTGGAATATTTGGGTGTTTATAGGGTGAAGAGGCAGTGCGGGAGGCCACTAAGGTGGGCGCAACCCACCAGGGCGCGCCTAGCCCCCCAGGCACGCCCAGGTGTGTTATGGCCCCCTCGCGGCACCCCTCTGGTACTTCTTTGGCCCATGTTGTTTCTTCTGGTCCATAAAATTTCTCCAAAAAGTTTCGCTGCATTTGGACTTCATTTGATACTGATATTCTGCGAAGTAAAAAACAAGCAAAAAACAGCAATTGGCACTGGGCACTATGTCAATAGGTTAGTCCCAAAAAATGATATAAAGTTGCTATAAAATGATTGTAAAACATCCAAGAATGATAATATAACAACATGGAACAAGAAAAAATTATAGATACATTGGAGACGTATCATGCACCGGTTCCCAAAGCAATCCCCAACGGACCAAGACGACAGGCTCGCCAGGACGGAGGTCATCACCGAGCTCACCGGCGCATCACGGTAGGAGGCTTTTGCTGGTGAAGACCGCCTTTAGTCAGGATAAGCTTCAACCTTGTCCCCCTTCGAATTGTCCTTTGTGGCAACCCTTCCCACCATGTATTTTCGGGGAAGAGGACCAAGGCTAGCATAAGAGAGGGTAGGCTGCCACCGTAGAGAGGGATTTGGCCCCATCGACTCATCGTGTGAGTTGAGCTATACGCTTGTACTCCATCTCCCCAAGCAATTCCAACCTAGCAGGAGTAGGGTTTTACGCCGCAAGGTGGCCCGAACCTAGGTAACTTGTTGTGTACATTATTCTTCTTCCTGAGCTCGAGCACGTCGGTGCGTCATCATGAAGTAATGTGTCTTAAGGCTGAGTAGAGCGGTAGGAACGAGCGCACTGCAGAGTTCGAACCTTCCTGGGTCCTCGGAGCCCCGATTCTGACATTTGGCGTGGCAGGTAGGGGTGCGTCGTCGTTCTTCCGCTTCAGTCTGATCTTCGCTCCACCAACTCCATGGCTAACGCCTGCCATGTTCGCACTGAGCGCTAGGCGGCTCGCGTCGCCCAGATGGAACCCGCGGGCCACGGTGAACGTCACCACTCCTCCTCAGGTGTGACCAACGCCGCCAGCTACCCCGCTGCCCACGAGCAGTAGGACTCCTCCTTGCACAGTTCCATGCAGCCCGCGGCCAAACGCCATGGCCTCCTTCTTCCCCGACTGCCACGGGCTGCCGAATGCGCAGGCTACGCTACTCATGACGCGTGAGCTTCTCCGCTACTGCCCGGCCAACACCTTGCTTGGTCGCATCAGCGAGGTCATCAACACCGCCGGGGAAGCCCTGGCGCCCTCCCACTCACTCCGTCCTCCACCTTCTTGACCTAGCAACATGGCGCATGGCACGCCTCCGCCTCCTCCCCTGTGCAGTGACAATGTCGAACCCTGGCATGATGCACGGCCGCGTGACCCACCGCGCAGAGCGCCCGTGCTAGCCCAGGATGAGGCCAACTGCCGGATCATTAATCACATGCCACCCGATGCACGCGTGCTCCTCGAGCAGTAGCACTAGTGCCAAGACCGGATTGTCCAAGAGGTCACCGTGGCAGGGCACCAGAACCGCGCCGCCCTCGCACGCAACACTTCCTCGAGCACCGTCGGCTACCGGGCCTTCACTCGTGAGGCGCGCTGGGTGGTTTGGCCCGTCATGTTCAGACCAGAGCTGCCGCCGCGCTACGACGGCATCCCCGACCCCACAGAGTTCCTCCAGCTCTACATGCTGAGCATCGAGGTGGCAAACGGCGACGACAAGGTCATGGCGAATTGGTTCCCCATGGACCTCAAGGATGGCACACGCTCCTGGCTCATGAACCTTCGCGAGGAGTCGATCTCTTCATGGAGCGAGCTTTGTGAGCAGTTCATCGCCAACTTCAAGGGCACGCACGACCGCGCCCTCACCATCAACGACCTAGGACGTGTGATGCAGCGCCCTAGTGAGACCCTCCACAAGTACATTTAGCGCTACAGCCAGGTGCGCAACAAGAACCCACATGCCTCAGGAGAAGCCATTATCTTGGCATTCTCCAATGGCGCCACAGACGTCAGGATGAGCGAGAAGCTCGCCATCAATGACGATCTGAGCTCGGCGCTGGAACTATTCAACAATGCCGATAAGTGCGACAAGGCTGAAGAGGGCCGCCTTTTCTTCCACAACGACCCCGACGCCCCGCTCGACAACAATAAGGCCAAGGCCATGGAAGTGAAGCGCAAGTTCCCTGCCATGTTGGCGGCGTAGCCTGAACAAAAGCACGCCCGTGACCGTGATGGGCCCATCAAGGATGGCCATCTTCTCTAGGTCTACCACAATGTGTGCACTCACAACACTGACAACTGCTAGGAGCTCAAGGCACTCTGCGGTGAGCGCTTGGGCCATCGCCCGGATCGCAACGCCCGTGGCACCGGCCGCGGGGGCGACCATGGCGGCGACCAGTGGGACAACCACAACGGCAATCCCTGCCGGGGCAGGCGCGACCAGCCTCATGAGGGCGCCTGGCGTGATCAGCCTCGTGAGGGCGCTTGGCGTGACCAGCCCCGCAATAGGCAGCCTAAGGAGAATGCTGCCATTCCACCGCTACCACCGTCGCCCAGAAGGAATGACACCAACTAGCACGACGAAGGGGTTGGCGGCTACCAGTAGCCTCGCACGATAGCCTGCATCCTCGGCGGAGCTCATGCCCCCGCGTCCAACTGCCTGTTCAAGCAGTTCTCTCACGAGGTAAATGTCGCCCTCCCGATGCTTGAGGCCATGCAGCCCTCAAGTGGTCATAGTACGTGATCACCTTTGATTCCAAGGACCACCTCAAACGCTCGGCCACCACCAGTGCGATCCCCATGCTATGCACTCCCACCATCAGCAACGTCACTATCACCAAGACCCTCATTGATGGAGCCACGTGCCTCAACGTGATATCCATCGCAACCTTTGAGAGGCTCCAAGCGCCCTACGACCAGTTGATACCGACCAGGCCCTTCTACAGGGTGATGGACGGGTCCACCATTCCCCAGGGACAAGTGTGCCTCCCTATCAGCTTCGGCACCCACAAGAACTACCACAGTAAGCTCATTGACTTTGACATGGCCCACATTGGCCTCCGGTACAACGCCATCTTGGGATACCCCGCACTCGACAAGTTCATGGCAGCAACCCACCACGACTACAATGTTCTAAAGATGCCTGGCTGCAGCGGCGTCATCACGATGGCCTGTGGCGAGAAATACGTAGTTTTCTCCCTCTAGCACGCCTACCGGGCTGCTACTACTAAAAAATCTGATGGCGAGGGCGTCGTCGTGCCTCCCGAGGCCATCCCTACAAAAAAGAAGCTGCTGCTCCCCAAGGACCTCCCTGAAGCGAAGAAGCAGTCGGCTAGTGGTGACACCCAGGGCCTCGGCCCTGTTGCTGGGGCTTGCCTTCCTCCCACATAGGAAGGCGCGCCCAATGCCTCCCTTCAGCTGGGCTCGGGGGCTTTCAACTGGAAAGCATTCGGCCTGACCAATGTGTCAAGGGAGGTGCTCGGGCACCACTTGGAGGGATGCTTCCACGCGCGCCCCCGCAAGCAAGGAGCACATTGTTAGGTGCCAGGGGCAAAAGAGTTCATCACTCAGGAGATTCACAGGCTGTGGGAAGCTCGTGCCATGCGCGGCGAGCATCGCGTCGCGTGTTCCATCAATTCAGCTGTCGCCCCTAGGGAGGGTAGTAAGAGGCGCGTCTATGTCGACATCGCAAGCCTTAATAGGGCCAGCTCCTAGGACCACTTTTGGCCATCGTGCGTCGGCCTAAGCACAAACTACACCTGCATGCCCTCCGGACTAGAAAACGCCAACGCCACCTTCCAAAGGATGGTGTGGCTCATGATGGCGCCTCGCGAGACATCAGCCCCTGGCGAGCCCCCAAGGCCTCAAGAGCCAGCCGACCCCTAAGAGGTGAGCCTGTGTGACATTATTCGCCAAGATGCCCGACGCTCCTACAACAGCATGATTGCAGGTGACTTTTTGGTTAGTTCAAATTGAGGGCGCCCTTCGGGCTACATCATCCTCAAGCTGGTCAGGGTCCGTCCCTGCAGCCGCCTCGCTTTTGGTCGTGTAGTGAATCTGGTTATCCTTTAATGAATTATCTTGCTTAACCATATGTTTTGTGCCTCATTGATAACCCACAAGTATAGGGGATCGTTTGTAGCCATTTTTGATAAATAAGAGTGTTGAACCCAACGAGGAGCTAAAGGTAGAACAAATATTCCCTCAAGTTCTATCGACCAGTGATACAACTCTACACACACTAAACGTTTGCTTTACCTAGAATAAGAATAAAACTAGAAGTACTTTGCAAGAATAAAACTATGAATAATTTGCAAGATAATAAAAGTTAGTTGTTTAGTACAAAGCTTTTGTCACACAAGAAAGTTATTTGTCCCTAGGCTATCGATAACTAGACCGGTTAACATTATTGCATTTTTATATGAGGGAGAGGCATGAGCTAACATACTTTCTGTACTAGGATCACATGCACTTATGATTGGAACTCTAACAAGCGTCTTCAACTAGTATCAAGTCCTCTTTACTCCCATACTCAACAACCCACTTACTCAGGTATGTGTTTCAGTCACTCACGCCATCCACCATAAGCAAATCATGAATGTATTGCAACACCCTACAACAGGATCCCTCACGTTTGCATGACATGGAGGGCACCATAGGACAACACCAAAATAAAATATACAACTCAAACCAATCATACTAACCCATAGGACAAAACGGATCTACTCAAACATCACAGGATAACTACATACCATTGGATAATAATATATAGTGTTGAGCACCATGTTTAAGTAGAGAATTACAACAAGAATAGAGAGGTTACACCACTTCATAGAGGGGGACAGAGTTGGTGTTGACGGCGGCGAAGTTGTTGGTGTAGATCCCCATCACGATGATTGCCCCGACGGTGTTCCAGCGCCACCAGGAGAGAGGGGGAGACAGCCCCCTCCTTCTTCTTCTTCCTTGTCCTCCCCCTAGATGGGAGGAGAGTTCCCCCTCTGGTCCATGCCCTCCATGGCGGTAGAGGGGCGAGAGCCCGTCTGACATTGGATCTCTCTCTCTATTCTCTTCTGTTTTCTGTTCCTGTTTTTCAGCCTTTCACCATTTCTTAAATATCCGGAGATACATAACTCTGATTGCACTGAAATTCTAACACAATTTTTTTCCTGATATAAGCTTCCTTGCAGTTGAAGAAGAGCCCCAACCGACTTCTGGGGTGCCCACTACGCACCACCGCTGTCAGGACCCCGACTCAATGCCACATCGATCTAGCATGTAACACCTCATATCACTTTGCGGCCTCACGCACGGTATCCCCACGGGTGTCGCCTTACCTTTGCCCGGGACCGTTTGCGCCTTTTGGCACACGTATATGATGGTGTCGCTAGCATCCATATGATAAGGAGCCCGGGCTGACATGGCTAGTCGTAAACCCAAAGTGGCACTAACTTACAGGGACGGGCATCCATGACCCAGCATCGAACGTGTCGGTCATCAGCGAGTGAATCCAGGCTGTAGCACTGGGCTAACAGGACTCCGGTGAACCGAGCTGTAGCGGGCTAGCAGGACTCCGGTATTCATCGCGTGATATTTCCCCGAAGGGACAGACACAGGATCGAAGAAGGACACATGCCGGCCTGCCTAAGTGTTCCGGAGCAGTAGCAAGCTACCAGGGCTCAGTGGAAGCACTAGGAGACATTTCCCGGTAAGAGAGGCTACTAAGAATAAACAACCAGATAGTCAGATCTCACACATAGCAATACACATTACACGTACGCATAACATGCAAGTATGTGCTGTACAACATGGCATCACAGCATAACTCAACAATCATATAGATAAAGGCTCCGAAGAGCCATCATAGCATTTATTACAAACAGGGGTCACAAAACCCATCATACAGAGCATACAAGCAACAAGCGGAAGCATTACATGTTTGGGTACAGACATCTACAAATGAAAAAGGCTGAAGAGCCTGACTATCTACAACATCCGATCAAGATCGTAGCTCAGGTACTAGCTACTAGTCGAAGTCCACGAGAACACTAGTAAGACCGAAGTCTCCGCTGCAAAAACATAAATAAAGCAACATGAGTACAAAGGGTACTCAGCAAGACTTACATCAGATCCTATCATACATGCATTTGTATCAAGAGGGTAATGTGGGGTTTAGTTGCAGCAAGCCAGCTTTGACTCTGTGGCTATCCTGTTGTACGACTACCAGAAACTCTGGAGGTGAGACAACGTACACGAGTCCACTAATCACCATACAATACACTACTATGGGTTCATCCCCGTCTCCCTACGAGAAGGACATCCATAGCACTCACACTTGTCTTGAGCATTTTAGAGTATCCACTTCAGGTTGTCTATGTACCATGTAAGCATCCAAGAAGCCCATAACCGCGGACTCGGCTATTCGAATAGATCATGTTAACCCTGCAGGGGTGTACTTCTTCACACACGCTCTCGCCACTTACCGCCATGTACACGTCATGTATCTCGGCAACCTTCAAGCGGAAGCCTGGCGAGGGTGTCGGCCACGACCTGACTAACCACACAAGACTCTAGTCCAGGTTTATTGCCTATTCGGGTTCCACCCGCAAGGAGATCCGGCCGGGGTGTCGCTTACGGCCCCAAACGATGTGTACAAGGTTCCCGAGCCCACCATCCGGGTGCCACTCGGTACACCAGGCCACGTGTGCCTAGTCTGTCCCAAGCCCACCCTGCCGGGTGCCACTTGGTAGAAAAATAGCACTACCTACAAACACCAGAAACTAGTTGCGACTCCTGGACAGAGACCAAGTTGGTTAATAAGTCGAGAGGGGTCGAGTTACCGGAACCCAATGTGTGGTAGTATCAAGTCATTGGACAACATACATAGAACTCAGTGCTTAAGGACGGTTCCAGTGAGACAACCCACCATGTACTCCTACATGGCCTCTCACCGCTACCTTTACCAAATCGTGTTCACACACTTCACTCTCAGCATCAGAACATATCGTAACACTCCAATTCATTCCCAATGAACCAGACCTGACACAACTCTAAGAAATAGCAGGCATAGCATGGTAGGAACACAACAATGGCTTCAATCAACTCCTACACATGCTAGTGGGTTTCAACTATTTACTGTGGCAATGACAGGTCATGCAGAGGAATGGGTTCAACTACCGCAGCACAAAGTAGCAGATGAACCGTTGTTGTCCTAATGCAATAACTGAGAGCAGGAGCGAGAGAGTAGGGTTTTATCAAAATGAACAAGGGGGTGTGCTTGCCTGGTAGATCAGCAAGGAAGGCACTGCTTCATAGATAGGCACTCTGGAACAGACTCCGGAGCAGGACCTATCGAGAAGGAACAGTGTCGGCAATCAAAACACAATCATATGCAACAATATGATGCATGAACATGGCATGTAGATGTGATGCTGTTTGAGCTAATGCAACTAGTAATCATTTGGTTTGAAGTCCATTTGAACCAAAAGTTCAAATGCATCTCCAAGTTAAGCTCCTATATATGCCATAATGTGTTTTCTCATATTCAGCATGTATAAGTTGGTTTGTCATGCATGCAACTAGTACAGATGGAAAGATTGCATTTTTCTGATAATTTTTCATATATAAATTATTTTAATCTGAGCTACGGTTGAATTGTTATGAATTTTTGAAGTTTAAAACAATTTCTGGAATTTTCTGATTAAATTTAAATCCAGAAATCATATATTGCGCCAGCATGATGTCAGCACGACGTCAGCGGTCAACTGCGGCTGGCTGGGGTCAAACCTGACGTGTGGGGCCCACACGTCAGTGACAGGGGGTTAGACAGAGGGTTAATTTAATTCTAATTAAAAGTTAGTGGCGCTGGGGCCCACTGTCAGTGTCATGGGGGGTTAGTTAACGGTGATTAGCACTAAGCTAATCACCTGCCGACGGGGCCCACTCATCAGACCGGCGAGGTCGTCGGCGGCGACCTCTGGACGCGGCGGCATCCGCGAAACAGGCCACGGGGGCGGCGTCGGAGAGCACCGGGGCGTAGCCCGGGCTCTCGCGCATCTGGTGGGGCAGGTGGAAGGAGCGGGGGAGGCCGGAGCTCGCCGGAGCAAAGCTCGCGGCGGCGGCCGGAGCTCGGCTTCGAGCAGGAACGGGCTGCGGGGCACGGGGAGGCCACCTGAGGGGCTCGGCGGCACCCTCGTGGCACTGGGAGCGCGATGGGATGCTCGGTTTGGGCGGAGGCGGGCCGAGACGGCGACGGCGACATGGACGGCAGCGAGAGGCTTCGGCCGTGGTGGGGAACGGCGCTACGGCGCGGAAACGAGGGGGAGAAGAGAGGGGAACAGTGGCGGAGCTCACCGCGGACCCAGCGAAGGCGTCAGCGGGCTCGGGGACGTCCTGCGTGCGGCGAATCAACAGCGGTGGTGGTCGGAGCCCGAGGTGGAAGACGACGGCGACGGCGGCTCCACAGGGCGTCCGGAGGGGCACGGCTTGACGGAGAGGTGGTGGACGACATGGCGGGGCTACCGGACTCGAAGCGAGGGAGAGGGGGAGGTGGTGGCCGCGGCAACGGCGAGCGGTGGCGTCGGTGGCGTTCGGCCGTGAGAGAGAGAGAGTGACAGAGGAGAGGAAGAATCGGGGGAAGAGTGAGAGGGTACGGGGGGGCGTGGCGACGCGCGGGATCGTCCAGAGCGACGGGGGGGGTGCCAGGCAAGCAGGGAGGCTGGTGGCGTGGCGCGGTGGCGCGCGCGCGCGCCGGGCACGCTCCCCTCCCTCTGTCGAGGACGAAGACGACAGAGGAGGAGGCGGGCTGGGCCGCCTGCTGGCTGGGCCGGCCTGCTGCTGCTGGGCCAGAGGCGCCAGGTTGAAGCCCAGGTAAGGTTTTCCTGTTTTATTTCTTTTTCTAAATTTTCTGACATTTGTTTTGATTTAATAAAATACTAAATCAACTTATTACCTTATGCCAATTTTTGCAGGAGCTAGATATATTATTCCAGAGCTCCTTTATAAATGGCATAATTTTTGGACCATATTTCATATATATAACAATATATATCCAAAGCAAATAATTATCGGATTAATCCAAATGGCCAAAATTAAATATCCATCAGCTCCTAAAAATATTGGTTTGATTTTTATCTCTGTCCAATATTTTCAGAGGGCAACATGAGCATTTTCTTGGACCCTTTTGGAAAAAAAATTATTTGGGTCATTTTCAAAAATGATTCTGAGGGTTCCACCAATCCTCATTTCAAATTCAAATGAAATTTAAATATGATGCACAAATGGCTAGCTAGTCTAAGTCATACCAGACTAGGGATGTGACAACTCGCCCCCACTTGAAAAAATCTCGTCCCGAGATTCAGGGGTCGACGGAAAGAAAGCGGGGTACTCCAGTCGAAGACGATCTTCTCGCTCCCAAGTAGCTTCTCTCTCGGAATGATGAGACCACTGAACTTTGAGAAACTTGATGTTCTGATGTCGGGTAACACGCTCTGCTTGATCAAGAATGCGAACCAGGTACTCTCGGTATGTGAGGTTATCTTGGAGATCAAGCGTTTCGTGGTCCACTCCGCGGATGGGATCCGAGAAGCAACGCCTGAGTTGAGAGACGTGGAAGACATCATGAACTCGAGAAAGATGTGGGGGTAGTTCCAACTGGTAGGCAACCTCTCCTCGTTTAGCGAGAATGCGAAAAGGACCAATGTAATGAGGAGCCAACTTGCCCTTGATACCGAAACGATGGGTACCCTTCATGGGAGTAACCCGAAGGTAAGCTTTTTCGCCAACTTTATAAGTCATATCCTTATGATGACGATCATACTGACTCTTTTGACGAGACTGGGCTGTTTTCAAATTCTCACGAATGATGCGAACTTGCTCTTCTGCCTCCTGGATCATGTCCGGTCCAAAGAATTGTCTTTCACCGGTTTCTGACCAGTTCAAAGGTATTCGACATCTTCGTCCATAGAGAACCTCAAAAGGAGCTTTCTTGAGGCTGGATTGGTAGCTATTGTTATAAGCAAACTCGGCAAAAGGAAGACATTTCTCCCAATCCATACCGAATGAGATAACGCAAGCTCTGAGCATGTCTTCGAGAATTTGATTGACCCGTTCCACCTGACCACTCGACTGAGGGTGGAAAGCGGTATTGAAGGAAAGATGGGTTCCCATGGCAGTTTGGAAACTCTCCCAGAAATGAGAAGTGAAAAGACTGCCACGGTCTGAATTGATCTCTAGTGGAACACCATGAAGTGACACTATTTGAGAAATGTATAAGTCAGCAAGCTGACTAGCAGTGATACTCTCTCGAACAGGAAGGAAGTGAGCCACTTTGGAAAGACGATCAACGACTATGAAGATAGCGTTATTCCCTCTCTTGGTCCTGGGAAAGCCGGTGATGAAGTCCATACCAACTTTATCCCATTTCCATTCAGGAATAGCTAAAGGCTGAAGGGTGCCAGCAGGCCTTTGATGCTCTGCCTTAACGCGACGACAAACGTCACAGTTAGCATTAAACTGAGCGATTTCTCTCTTCATCCTGGTCCACCAGAACTTCTGGCGTAGGTCCTGATACATCTTAGTACTACCGGGATGAATCATCAGAGGAGATTCATGCGCCTCCTTAAGAATCAATTGTCGAAGATGTTGCTTCTTGGGGACCACCAGGCGGTTCCCAAAGAAAACAACACCTCGATCATCTATAGAGAAACTACCAGCAATACCCTTGGCAATGTTTCTCTTGATCCGGGTAATCCCCGTATCATGCTTCTGGGCTTCTATGATAAGATCCACAAGGGTAGGTTTCGCCACCAAGGTAGAAAGGAATCCGTGAGGAGCAATGTGAAGATTAAGCTTACAGAATTCCTCATGGAGAAGTGGTTGGCCTTGCTGCAACATGAGATTGTTGCAATAGGATTTACGGCTTAGAGCATCAGCCATGACATTGGCTTTGCCTGGGGTGTAGGTAATCCCTAGATCATAATTTGTGATCAACTCCAACCAACGTCTTTGCCTAAGGTTCAGATCCGGTTGGGTGAAGATATACTTGAGACTTTGGTGATCGGTGTAGATCTCGCAACGTTTACCAAGAAGGTAATGTCGCCAGGTCTTGAGTGCATAGACTACGGCTGCAAGCTCTAGATCATGTGTAGGATAATTCTCCTCATGTGGATGCAACTGTCGAGATGCATAGGCAATCACATGACGATCCTGCATAAGAATGCAACCTAGTCCCTGTCGTGAGGCGTCGCAGTAGATAATAAAGTCTTTAGCGAAATCCGGTGGCACAAGTATGGGAGCAGAAGTCAGGCATCTTTTCAGTTCCTGAAAACTGTACTCACACTGTGGGGACCACTCAAACTTTTTATCTTTCTTGAGAAGTTCCGTGAGGGGTTTGGCTACTTTGGAGAAGTTTTCAACAAAGCGGCGACAATAGCTGGCTAGGCCAAGGAAACTCCTAACTTGTTTAACGGTCTCAGGTGGAGTCCAATCGAGAACGGCTTGAACTCTCTCGGGATTGACAGCAATGCCCTTACCAGAGATTACGTGGCCTAAGTAGGTCACTTCTGGCAACCAAAATTCACTCTTGGAGAACTTGGCATAAAGGCGGTGCTCTCTGAGTTTTTCTAACACAAGTCTAAGATGTTCGGCATGCTCTTCCTCGTTCTTCGAGTAAATAAGAATGTCATCGAGGTAAACCACGACGAACTTATCTAAGTACTCCATGAAGATCGAGTTCATCAAGCGGGAGAATGTGGCTGGGGCGTTGGTTAGGCCGAAGGACATGACGGTGTACTCGTACTGGCCATAACGAGTAACAAAAGCTGTCTTGGGAATGTCCCCGTTTCTGATCTTGATTTGATGGTAGCCTAACCTTAAATCCATCTTGGAGAAGACTGAGGATCTAGCGAGCTGATCATACAGGTCGTTGATCCTGGGGAGCGGATACTTGTTCTTTATCGTGACCAAATTAACGGGACGATAATCTACGACCATTCGGTCCGTACCGTCTTTCTTCTTGACAAAGAGGACGGGGCAAGCCCAAGGAGAAGAACTAGGACGGATGAAACCCTTTTGCAAGGACTCATCAAGTTGTTTCTTAAGCTCGGCTAGTTCTAAGGGTGCCATCTTGTAAGGCCTCCGGGAGATTGGAGCTGTTCCTGGGATAAGATCTATGACGAACTCTACATCTCTGTCAGGTGGAACACCTGGCAGTTCCTCTGGAAAGACATCCGGAAAGTCACGGACTACCGGGATATCTTCAAGGTCTGGAAGGGGGCTGGCATTAAGAGAATAGAGCTGACGCTTTGCAACTCTAGTGGAGACAGTGACTATCTTGCCAGATGGGTGTGTAAGCTGGACAGATCTTGTGTAACAATCAATCTTGGCATGATGAGCTGTCATCCAGTCCATACCCAAGATGATGTTAATATCTGAGGACTTGAGGGCTACAAGTGATGCAAGGAATACAAGTCTATTAACAAGGATTTCGTTACCATGGCTGATTCTGGTGGTCTGCCATCTAGACCCTGGGGTTTGGATTTCAAGCGGAGTTGGCATATCGCAAAATGACATGTCATGCAAACGAGCATAGCCTTCAGAAATGAAGGAGTGAGATGCCCCAGTATCGAATAGAACTGATGCTGGGTGACAATTGACAAGGAGTGTACCAAGAACGACATCTGGATCATCATGAGCGTCTTTAGCTGAGACGTGATGCACACGTCCACGTTCAGTGGGAACTGACTTGACACTGATCATCTTGCGTGATGGCTTAATACAGCCAACAGTCTTCTCGGGCTGGGGTGGAGCATAACTAGTCTGAGAGCAATCACGTGCATAGTGTCCTGGCTTCCCGCATGTGAAGCAAGTCCCTGAGGTTGGACGTGGACCCGCACTGACAAGCGGTCTACCAGTAGGCAAGGGTGGAACATACGACTGAGCTGGGGAAGGCACCACATAGGATGGCCTCGGTGTATATCCGGAAGGAAGAGCGGAGTTTGGAACCCAAATCCGGCGCTTCTGGGAACTAGAGCCAAGGAAGATCCCAAATTACGGGTGTGCTTACGAGACTCCTCGTAAGTGAGCTGAGCTGTCTCTGCATTGATGGCCTTGTTCACAAGGGCTTGGAATGTATCACAATGATGCAGGTGGAGATCACGGCGCAACTTGGGGTTGAGACCCTTCCGGAACCTAGCTTGCTTCTTGGCGTCCGTGGACACTTCTTCTGTGGCATAGCGAGCGAGGTTCTGAAACTCTCGGCTGTAAGCATCAACAACCATCTTATTGTGGGTGAAACTACAGAACTCTTCTCTCTTGCGATCAATGAGGGCCTGGGGAATGTGATGCTCGCGAAAAGCCTCAGTGAAATCCTTCCAGGTAGAAATCTGGCCAGCTGGAAGCAAAGCCTCATAGTTCTGCCACCAAAGACTAGCAGGACCTTCCAGGTGGTATATGGCATAAGTGACCTTGTCATCTTTAGCTACGTTCGCAGAACGCAGCTTATGAGTGATGCTACGGAGCCAGTCATCTGCATCGAGTGGCTCGATGGAATGATGAAAGGTGGGGGGATGCAAGCGAATGAAATCATGAATGGTAGCAGACCCTTTGAACTGATGTGCAGTGTTCTCCTCGATACGTGCCAACAAACGGTTAGACTCACGCTTGTTCCTCTCCATCTCTAGCATGAACTCTGTCAACGAAGGCTGGTCGGGAGGATCCTCATCCCTACCATCTCCGTGGTTCTGGCTACGAGCAATAGAACTTGATGACATCCTGAGAAACGAAACCCAGGGATGAAATCAACATTAACTATAGACTGTAGAATGTAGGACAAGGAATTAGTATCTCTCGAACTCCTGGGAAAATTCCGGTAGCATAATGGCAGTAAAATGCTCAGAATGAGACATCCTACTAGAAATGGGGTGGTAACATACTCATCATCATCACTCAAGGTTCTGAGGTAGTACTAAACAGACTACACCGGAAGTACTCGGAAACTGGGGTATGACTCTGATCAACCAATCCTAAGGGACTACGGAGTAGTAACACGTGATCCTGATAGACGGAAGAGAAGCCTAGTTCCTTAATCCCGTCGGAAAGATAGGATGACTCAGATCAGAAGGTCATGAGGTATAAGGAGTAAAAAGAGCCTTACGTTCCAACCCACAATCAATTCCCTTACATAACTAAAGATTTTCTATACTCAACTTCGACCGTTTGGCTTGGTAATCCTACAGGCAGTCAGGCTCTGATACCAGCGCTGTCAGGACCCCGACTCAATGCCACATCGATCTAGCATGTAACACCTCATATCACTTTGCGGCCTCACGCACGGTATCCCCACGGGTGTCGCCTTACCTTTGCCCGGGACCGTTTGCGCCTTTTGGCACACGTATATGATGGTGTCGCTAGCATCCATATGATAAGGAGCCCGGGCTGACATGGCTAGTCGTAAACCCAAAGTGGCACTAACTTACAGGGACAGGCATCCATGACCCAGCATCGAACGTGTCGGTCATCAGCGAGTGAATCTAGGCTGTAGCACTGGGCTAACAGGACTTCGGTGAACCGAGCTGTAGCGGGCTAGCAGGACTCCGGTATTCATCGCGTGACATTTCCCCGAAGGGACAGACACAGGATCGAAGAAGGACACATGCCGGCCTGCCTAAGTGTTCCGGAGCAGTAGCAAGCTACCAGGGCTCAGTGGAAGCACTAGGAGACATTTCCCGGTAAGAGAGGCTACTAAGAATAAACAACCAGATAGTCAGATCCCACACATAGCAATACACATTACACGTACGCATAACATGCAAGTATGTGCTGTACAACATGGCATCACAGCATAACTCAACAATCATATAAATAAAGGCTCCGAAGAGCCATCATAGCATTTATTACAAACAGGGGTCACAAAACCCATCATACAGAGCATACAAGCAACAAGCGGAAGCATTACATGTCTGGGTACAGACATCTACAAATGAAAAAGGCTGAAGAGCCTGACTATCTACAACATCCGATCAAGATCGTAGCTGAGGTACTAGCTACTAGTCGAAGTCCACGAGAACACTAGTAAGACCGAAGTCTCCGCTGCAAAAACATAAATAAAGCAACATGAGTACAAAGGGTACTCAGCAAGACTTACATCAGATCCTATCATACATGCATTTGTATCAAGAGGGTAATGTGGGGTTTAGTTGCAGCAAGCCAGCTTTGACTCTGTGGCTATCCTGTTGTACGACTACCAGAAACTCTGGAGGTGAGACAACGTACACGAGTCCACTAATCACCATACAATACACTACTATGGGTTCATCCCCGTCTCCCTACGAGAAGGCCATCCATAGCACTCACACTTGTCTTGAGCATTTTAGAGTATCCACTTCAGGTTGTCTATGTACCATGTAAGCATCCAAGAAGTCCATAACCGCGGACTCGGCTATTCGAATAGATCATGTTAACCCTGCAGGGGTGTACTTCTTCACACACGCTCTCGCCACTTACCGCCATGTACACGTCATGTATCTCGGCAACCTTCAAGCGGAAGCCTGGCGAGGGTGTCGGCCACGACCTGACTAACCACACAAGACTATAGTCCAGGTTTATTGCCTATTCGGGTTCCACCCGCAAGGAGATCCGGCCGGGGTGTCGCTTACGGCCCCAAACGATGTGTACAGGGTTCCCGAGCCCACCATCCGGGTGCCACTCGGTACACCAGGCCACGTGTGCCTAGTCTGTCCCAAGCCCACCCTGCCGGGTGCCACTTGGTAGAAAAATAGCACTACCTACAAACACCAGAAACTAGTTGCGACTCCTGGACAGAGACCAAGTTGGTTAATAAGTCGAGAGGGGTCGAGTTACCGGAACCCAATGTGTGGTAGTATCGAGTCATTGGACAACATACATAGAACTCAGTGCTTAAGGACGGTTCCAGTGAGACAACCCACCATGTACTCCTACATGGCCTCTCACCGCTACCTTTACCAAATCGTGTTCACACACTTCACTCTCAGCATCAGAACATATCGTAACACTCCAATTCATTCCCAATGAACTAGACCTGACACAACTCTAAGCAACAGCAGGCATAGCATGGTAGGAACACAACAATGGCTTCAATCAACTCCTACACATGCTAGTGGGTTTCAACTATTTACTATGGCAATGACAGGTCATGCAGAGGAATGGGTTCAACTACCGCAGCACAAAGTAGCAGATGAACCGTTGTTGTCCTAATGCAATAACTGAGAGCAGGACCAAGAGAGTAGGGTTTTATCGAAATGAACAAGGGGGTGTGCTTGCCTGGTAGATCAGCAAGGAAGGCACTGCTTCATAGATAGGCACTCTGGAACAGACTCCGGAGCAGGACCTATCGAGAAGGAACAGTGTCGGCAATCAAAACACAATCATATGCAACAATATGATGCATGAACATGGCATGTAGATGTGATGCTGTTTGAGCTAATGCAACTAGTAATCATTTGGTTTGAAGTCCATTTGAACCAAAAGTTCAAATGCATCTCCAAGTTAAGCTCCTATATATGCCATAATGTGTTTTCTCATATTCAGCATGTATAAGTTGGTTTGTCATGCATGCAACTAGTACAGATGGAAAGATTGCATTTTTCTGATAATTTTTCATATATAAATTATTTTAATCTGAGCTACGGTTGAATTGTTATGAATTTTTGAAGTTTAAAACAATTTATGGAATTTTCTGATTAAATTTAAATCCAGAAATCATATATTGCGCCAGCATGACGTCAGCACGACGTCAGCGGTCAACTGCGGCTGGCTGGGGTCAAACCTGACGTGTGGGGCCCACAAGTCAGTGACAGGGGGTTAGACAGAGGGTTAATTTAATTCTAATTAAAAGTTAGTGGCGCTGGGGCCCACTGTCAGTGTCAGGGGGGGTTAGTTAACGGTGATTAGCACTAAGCTAATCACCTGCCGACGGGGCCCACTCGTCAGACCGGCGAGGTCGTCGGCGGCGAACTCTGGACGCGGCGGCGTCCGCGAAACAGGCCACGGGGGCGGCGTCGGAGAGCACCGGGGCGTAGCCCGGGCTCTCGCGCATCTGGTGGGGCAGGTGGAAGGAGCGGGGGAGGCCGGAGCTCGCCAGAGCAAAGCTCGCGGCGGCGGCCAGAGCTCGGCTTCGAGCGGGAACGGGCTGCGGGGCACGGGGAGGCCACCTGAGGGGCTCGGCGGCACCCTCGTGGCACTGGGAGCGCGATGGGATGCTCGGTTTGGGCGGAGGCGGGCCGAGACGGCGACGGCGACATGGACAGCGGCGAGAGGCTTCGGCCGTGGTGGGGAACGGCGCTACGGCGCAAAAACGAGGGGGAGAAGAGAGGGGAACGGTGGCGGAGCTCACCGCGGACCCAGCGAAGGCGTCAGCGGGCTCGGGGATGTCCTGCGTGCGGCGAATCGACAGCGGTGGTGGTCGGAGCCCGAGGTGGAAGACGACGGTGACGGCGGCTCCATAGGGCGTCCGGAGGGGCACGGCTTGACAGAGAGGTGGTGGACGACGTGGCGGGGCTACCGGACTCGAAGCGAGGGGGAGGGGGAGGTGGTGGCCGCGGCAACGGCGAGCGGTGGCGTCGGTGGCGTTCGGCCGTGAGAGAGAGAGAGTGACAGAGGAGAGGAAGAATCGGGGGAAGAGTGAGAGGGTACGGGGGGGGGGCGTGGCGACGCGCGGGTTCGTCCAGAGCGATGGGGGGGGGGCGCCAGGCAAGCAGGGAGGCTGGTGGCGTGGCGCAGTGGCGCGCGCGCGCGCCGGGCACGCTCCCCTCCCTCTGTCGAGGATGAAGACGACAGAGGAGGAGGCGGGCTGGGCCGCCTGCTGGCTGGGCCGGCCTGCTGCTGCTGTGCCAGAGGCGCCAGGTTGAAGCCCAGGTAAGGTTTTCCTGTTTTATTTCTTTTTCTAAATTTTCTGACATTTGTTTTGATTTAATAAAATACTAAATCAACTTATTACCTTATGCCAATTTTTGCAGGAGCTAGATATATTATTCCAGAGCTCCTTTATAAATGGCATAATTTTTGGACCATATTTCATATATATAACAATATATATCCAAAGCAAATAATTATCGGATTAATCCAAATGGCCAAAATTAAATATCCATGAGCTCCTAAAAATATTGGTTTGATTTTTATCTCTGTCCAATATTTTCAGAGGGCAACATGAGCATTTTCTTGGACCCTTTTGGAAAAAAATTTATTTGGGTCATTTTCAAAAATGATTCTGAGGGTTCCACCAATCCTCATTTCAAATTTAAATGAAATTTAAATATGATACACAAATGGCTAGCTAGTCTAAGTCATACCAGACTAGGGATGTGACAACCGCGCACTGGGGGTGGGGGTAGGCCGCTCCCTGGTGGTTAGTGGAGGCCGGGGGCCTTCGTTTGTGTTGATTCCACCTCCAAATAATCACATATATTCCAAAATAATTCCTCCTACTTTTTTATTGTGTTTGGACTTTGGTTGATATGGATATTCTGCGAAACAAAAAAATGCAACAAATAGGAACTGGCACTAGGCACTCGATCAATATGTTAGTCCAATAAATCGTATAAATTGTTGCCAAAAGTATGTGAAAGTTGTATAATATTGGTATGGAACAATAAAAAATAGATACGACGGAGACGTATCACTCACCACCGTTGAGCCCGCCACTCCCTCGCGACTTTTCTCCTGTTAGTCCCATGAGCGAGGGCTAGGCACGACGCCTGTGCTCGGGTCCGTCCCTGCAGCGCCGATAAATCCAAGCAACCAAGCTCTGTCTAGCGGGCCAGACCTGTGCACGTCAACTCACCGAGATCCTTGGTGCCTCATCTCCTCATGGAACAACCACGAGTTAGTCGGTGAGCGTGCGTCGCCCTAGTGCCTCGAAGTTTTGTGAGTGTGTAGAAACCAAGCTCTAGGGGGCCCGAACGGCTACCCAAAGAACCTCGCACAGCGAGGACTCCAAGCATCATGCCATGATCTACCGAACGTCGCTCCATGCATAAGCTAAGTCAAACTACCTCACGAGGAACCACTTTCGTCTCTAGAGTCCCCTTCTCTCATCACCTATGTGGAGGTTGTTCTCCTTTTCCACACAAGCCGCTTGCGCATCAAGGGGGGGCCTTGAGCAACGTGCCTCAGGAACCCTCACTAGCTTCTGGAGCCCCCACCTCCTGGCCTTATCCCAAGCATCACGACCTGACATACTGGCGGCGACTGAAGATCACTGAAGGGCTGGGTCCCAGCAATATAGAGGAACTTGTCAAGCAGAGGAAAATGGGTAGACCATCGTGAGCAGATCTCGGGGGAGGGGGGCATATGTCTCAAACCACAAAGGCATTAGCTAAGACACAAATGGCATCAATTTTTCATGCACCCCTTGTGGGGCTTACATTGACTTATCACACATAGAAGACGGGATAAAGAAGAAAGCTTCAGGGACACGCGTCTTCATGCGGTGTGAATTTATCGCAAGCCACGGCTGCCTCGTGTTGCGCCCAAAAGGCTAAGTTAATCGCGTGATATGTCTCCAATGTATCTATAATTTTTTATTGTTCCATGTTGTTACATTATCATTCTTGGATGTTTTACAATCATTTTATAGCAACTTTATATCATTTTTTGGGACTAACCTATTGACATAGTGCCTAGTGCTAGTTGTTGTTTTTTGCTTATTTCTTACTTCACAGAAAATCAGTACCAAACGGAGTCCAAACGCAGCGAAACTTTTTGGTGATTTTTTCTGGACCAGAAGACACACGTTGGGCCAAGGAAGTACCAGAGGGGGACTCCGAAGGGAGCACAACCCACCTGGGCGGGCCCTGGTGGGTTGTTCCCACCTCGTCCGCCTCCCGCACCGCCTCTTTGCTCTATAAATACCCCAATATTCCAAAAACCCTAGGGGAGTCGATGAAACACAATCCCAGCTGCCGCAAGTTCCAGAAACCACATATCCAATCTAGACACTATCATGGAGGGGTTCATCATCCTCATTGGTGCCTCTCCGATGATGCGTGAGTACTTCATTGTAGACCTACAGGTTCATAGTTAGTAGCTAGATGGCTTCCTCTCTCTCTCTCTCTTTTGATTCTCAATGCAATGGTCTCTTGGAGATCTATTGATATAACTCTTTTTGCGGTGTGTTTATTGGGATCCGATCAACTTTGAGTTTATGAGCAGATCTATTTTATCCATGAAAGTTATTTGAGTTTTGATCTCTTATATGTATGATTGCTTATAGCCTCGTATTTCTTGTTCGAATCTTTGGTTTAGTTAGGCCGACTAGATCGACTTTTCTTGCCAATGAAAGAGGTGCTTTGTGATGGGTTCGATCTAACGGTGCTCAATCCCAGTGAAAGAAGGGGAATTGACACGTATGTATCATTGCTATTAAGGATAACAAGATGGGGTCTATTCCTACATTAATAGATCTTGTCTACATCATGTCATTGTTCTTATTGCATTACTCCGTTTCTCCATGAACTTAATACACTAGATGCATGCTGGATAGCGGTCGATGTGTGGAGTAATAGTAATAGATGTAGCCAGGAGTCGGTCTACTAATCTTGGACGTGATGCCTATGTACTGATCATTGCCTGGATTTCATCACCATTATTTGAAGTTTTATCAATTGCCCAACAGTAATTTGTTTACCCGCCGTATGCTATTTTTCTCGAGAGAAGCCACTAGTGAAATCTACGGCCCCGGGTCTCTTCTTTATCATATTTTCCATCAAGGTCTATTTTTATTTGCTTTTATTTTCAGATCTATTAATCCAAAAACACAAAAATATCTTGCAGGAATTTTTCTTTCTTTATTTTATCAGGTGTTCCCGCGAGATCTATTTATCCAATCTACTACAATTTTATCTATCCTTTTACCCGGGAGGGATTGACAACTCCTTTTCTACGTCGGGTTGCAAGTATTTCTTCTTTGTGTGGAGGTACCGTTTACGTAGTGTTGCGTGGTTCTCCTACTGGATCGATAACCTTGGTCTCATCATGTAGCGACCAGACCTCAAACGGTCTAATCTCTGTGCTTCAGTGTCATCCCTGGATCAGTAATGCTGACACGCACAGTACTTGAAGGATTTATAACAGAGTAGCAATCACACACTTAGTACATCGAATGTCTCAAAAGAGAACTTATTACAATAAATATGGCCTAAGGCCATCTAATAGCGATAACAGCGGAAGGCTTGGAAGATAAGTGAGTCCATCAACTCCAACGGCATCACTGAGTATAGAACCACGACCTAAAAGCACCTTACTCATCGTCTGAAAAGTCTGCAACATGAACGTTGCAGCCCGAAAACGGGTCAGCACATGGAATATGCTGGCAGAGTAACACATAGAGAGTAATGAAAGAAATATGCTATACTACATGCATATTTGGCTGGTGGAAAGCTCTATGGTTACAGTTTTGCGTAAAGCCAATTTTTCCCTACTGCAAAGGAATAAATTTTATTTAACTATCATGGTAGTTGTTAAACATTGGGTGTGTAGACACCCTCTCAATCCCAATTAAGCATCCTCTTTAAAACCCAACAATATTAATTAGAGTAACATGATGAGATTCACATGATAATCCAAGTACTAGATACTCAAGTTGTCCATAACCGGGGACACGGCTAACCATGATTAGTTTATACACTCTGCAGAGGTTTGCACACTTTTCCCCACAAGACTCGATCTCCTCCGTTGGGATTCTCGCACTACATGGTGTTTGAGAAACAGATGACCGAGACATAGTCTTTTAGAAGCGCTAGCACCTTACGAACGGGTAGACCGTTACACCTACTTTCCCCTACATCTGCTAGTCTACCACTGTAAGAGTTCGCACAACTTAGTCAACTATGCTAGAGCCCATAGTAGCTTGTGGCTGCACACGGAAGTTTTTAGTATGAATAATCCCATGATCCCTTTGAGCCTGGGTGGCGGTCCATAAAGAAAAACAGGCAATCGCTGGAATACCCAGGTGCCTCGATCCACCCAGATGTGTGTTTAAGTTGCCACCTTAAATAAACCATTAATTTATCAATATCACATCTGTCATGGATACACTCACCCAATCCACGTCTACTAGCATAGCATGGCAATATAAGTAAACGTAGAAGTGACTCCCAAAGGTTTGATAATAAAACAGGTAATAGGTACTACCTCATCTACTTCCCAAAACCCACAATTTAATTAGATCATAATCATGCAATGTTTGAGGATTCATCTAATGCAATAAAATTGGGTAGTAAAAAAGTATGATCAAATTGTTACTTGCCTTGCTGATGATCCGTGAAACCTAGAGACTTGAAATAGCAAGCGGCACACTCCGGGTACTCTATCGCAAACAAACAAGCATACAATAAGTACTCAACTAATACACAGGTAAAACTCAAACAAGAGAACTAACCAGAAAATTCAACTTAAGAACTCCGGTTTGCAAAAAGAATCAAATTAAACGAAGCAAGGAAAGTCAAACGGCGAAAGAAACAAACTTCGTTTACTATTCTGGATCTAGGTCAAATTTTACAGATGCAAAAACTTGTTTGAGTTGGTTAAACAGATAGAGGGTTTCGAGACGAAACTCCAGGCGCTTGAATCGCCTGATTCCGATAAACGAGCGCAAAGTTATACTAGAATGAAAATCGGATCAGAAATCGCGATCATAAATAATCGCGGATAAATCCGAGAAAAAGAAAAACAATGAACAGATTAACGAACGGACGTTCATTTTTTGTAACTAAACGGTGAACGCGTTCGTTAAAACGAACGAACGAGAAAACGCTCGCTAAATAAACTAAACCGGAAATAAACTGATATAAATAAAAAACGGATCTAAAAAACCCGAACGGAAAACCGAACGGTTTTCTCGGAGAAAACCGCCGGCTGGGCGGGGTCAACCTCGGCGGGCGGCGGGGTTCGGCGGCGGCTCCAGCGTGCGGCGACG
>NC_057806.1:186911676-186922123 GCF_018294505.1 Triticum aestivum
GGGCCGCGGCGGCGGCTAGCAGCGACGGCGGCGGCGGCGCTAGGGCGGTGGGGTCGGGGCGCTAGGGTTTGGGCGGCTCCAGGCTGGGCTCCCCGGCTTAGAAAGCCCGGCCGGACGGAGTCCTGGCCGAACACGGCCCAAAGTCGGTTTGTGTTTTTTTTAATAATTACGCTCAGAAAAACAAATAAAAGAAATACTAAATAGAGTTCAAAAATCCCAAAATAAATTTTACCCAACTTCTAAAATCAAGCCGAACAGGATGAACATTTATTTGGGGCCTAAATGCAATTTTGAAAAACGCGCATTTTTCCTAAATTCAAATAAAATAGCAAATAACTCCAAAATAAAATATTATTTGATTTTATTATAAAATCCTCAATATTTCTTTATGTTGGGAAAGTTATTTTATTCCCTTTCTCATATTTTTGTAATAGAAATAATTGAAGATAAAATAAATAAAATCAACTGATCCTATTTTCAAAATCTGAGAAAACTCAAATATGAAAATAACAAAATCCCCAACTCTCTCCGAGGGTCCTTGAGTTGCGTAGAATTTCTAGGATAAAAAAAGCAAATAAAATATGATATAAATCACCAACAAAGGGGAACTATGATCATACTTGAGTATTGGGTGTAGCTAATATGCGAGTGTGTTTCATGAATTGATCAATGATTGAGCATAATGGGCTAGGGATAACTTGCTTTAGTGTTGATATTTTGAAAGACATGGTTGCTTGTTGATATACTTGACTATTGAAATCTTCATGTCAAAACTAGACTATTGCTTTGAATCATATAGAAGTCCCAATGTCCATGCTACAAAAGAAAAGAATATGTGATGAACATGATAGGCGTCATTCCACATCAAAAAAATTATTTTTATCATTTACCTACTCGAGGACGAGCAGGAATTAAGCTTGGGGATGCTGATACGTCTCCAACGTATCCATAATTTTTGATTGTTCCATGCTATTATATTACCATTCTTGGATCTTTTATAATAATCTTATAGAAATTTCATATCATTTTTTGGAACAAACCTATTGACATAGTGCCTAGTGCCAGTTGCTATTTTTTGCTTGTTTTTTACTTCACAGAAAACCTATACCAAACAGAGTCCAAACGGAGCGAAACTTTTTGGTGATTTTTTCTAGACCAGAAGACACACGTTCGGCCAAGGCAGTGCCAGAGGGGGTTTCGAGGGGAGCACAACCCACCTGGGTGCGTCTGGGGGCCCAGGCGTGCCCTGGTGGGTTGTGTCCACCTTGGCCGCCCCCCGCACCGCCACTTTGCTCTATAAATACCCCAATATTCGAAAAACCCTAGGGGAGTCGAAGAAACACAATTCCAGCCGCCGCAAGTTCCAGAAACCACAGACCCAATCTAGACACCATCATGGATGGGTTATTATCCTCATTGGCGCATCTTCGATGATGCGTGAGTAGTTCATTGTAGACCTATGGGTCCATAGTTAGTATCTAGATGGCTTCTTGTCTCTCTTTTGGTTTTCAATACAATTGTCTCTTGGAGATCTATTTGATGTAACTCTTTTTGCGGTGTGTTTGTTGGGATCCGATGTACTTTGAGTTCAAGATGGGATCTATTTTATCTATGAAATTTATTTGAGTTTTGATTCTTATATGCATGTTGCTTATAGCATCGTGTTCGAATCTTAGGTTTAGTTAGGCAGACTAGATCTATTTTTCTTGCCATGGGAAGAGGTGCTTTGTGGTGGGTTCGATCTTATGGTGCTCAATCCCAGTGTCAAAATGGGAAATGACATGTATGTATCGTTGTTATTAAGGATAACAAGATGTGGTCTATTCCTACATGCAGTGTTCAAGAAATCGTTAACTGATAGTTGCTCGGTCGGCTTAGGAGTAGCGATTAATCGGTGAATCGGCCTATTAACTGGATTAATTATCGACCATTAATCGGTAAATTGTTAGGAATTTCTTAATATATATCTAGATTTTCTTAATGTACTATACCATACTATCATGGTCCCACCTATGTAGTATACCAAAATATGCTGCCATACACATATCGAATCATAGAGAGGAGGTAAATTATTAATCCTAGCTATTAAGGAGCAAGATGGGGCTGGAAGGGGTTACGGGCCAAAATTTTGGACTTTATTTGCCCACCTGTTAATGGGCGTTCGGTGATTAATTGGCATGACAACCGATTAATCGGTCTAACTGGCCAATTAACTGGCCTGAGAAGTTAACGCGACGAACAGGTGCTATTCAATTCGGCCATGCTTTGAGTAGCGATTAACTGGCCTGTTAACTGATTAATCGGGTGAATTCCTGAATAGTGCCTACATGAATAGATCTTGTCTACATAATGTCATCGTTCTTATTGCATTACTCTGTTTCTCCATAAAATTAATACACTAGATGCATGCTGGATAGCAGTTAATGTGTGGAGGAATAGAACTAGATGCAGGCAAGTGTAGGTCTACTAATCTTGGACGTGATGCCTATGTAATGATCATTGCATGTATATCGTCATAATTATTTGAAGTTTTATCAATTGCTCAACAATAATTTGTTTACCCATTGTATGTTATTTTTCTCGAGAGAAGCCACTAGTGAAATCTACGGCCCCCGGGTCTCTTCTTTATTATATTTGTCTTTGAGATCTATTTTTATTTGCTTTGATTTTTAGATCTATTAATCCAAAAACACAAAAATACCTTGCTGCAATTTTTCTTTATTTATTTTATCTCGCGTTCCCGTGAGATCTATTTATCCAATCTACTACAATTTTATCCATCCTTTTACCCGGGAGGGATTGACAACCCCTCTTTTACGTCGGGTTGCAAGTTTTTGTTCTTTGTGTGCAGGTACCATTTACATAGTGTTGCGTGGTTCTCCTACTGGTTCGATAACCTTGGTCTCATCACTGAGGGAAATACCTACCGTAGTTGTGCTGCATCATCCCTTCCTCTTTGGGGAAATACCGACGTAGTTCAAGCCGCATCACCGCCCCACGTGGCTTGGTGGTCTTTGATATCGTTCTTTATTTTTGTGACCTCATCCGTGGCGGAAGCCTCTTCTCTCGCATTATCTGCTTGGGGCGTCAAGGGTGTTGAGTAACGTGATTGTATTGGATACATAGGATAGACTAGGAAATATTCTGGCTTGTTTTGTACTCCAAGTAGATCATGTACTCCTATATATATGCCCACGAGGCTCAAGCAATACATCATTGATTCCACCAATCCTCTCTCTCCCTCCTAACATGGTATTAGCCTAACTGATCCAAACCCTAGCCGCCGCCCGACGCTTCTGCTCCGCGCGCCGCCCCCGGGACGGTCGGCCTCCATGACCGCTGTCGGGGGCCGCATGGCCCGTACCTAGGGTTCGTCCGCCGGTCGTGTTGACCGGCTTCCCTAGAGAGTCTTTTTCCGGATCCTTTAATTCGGGTTTTCTCTCTCTCGCCAGTTGTTTGATCAGCATTTTTTTTACTCTTTGGTTTTCCGATCTAAGATCGGCTTACGTCGCCCGCCGCCGTTTATCATCTACATCACGCCTCTACTCCGACTTGGCATCGGCTACACTAGTGTCTTCTCCAACTCGACTGCTTCGCGCGCTACGCGGTGTCCTGGAGCGGCCTCCATCTGTGCGTCCATCCAAACGTCACCCTCCATGCCGGCCGTCATTGCCGTCATCCGGGACTCCTGCAACCATGACTCCATCTGCGGTGCGTCCCGTGCGCTAGTGCACCACGATGGTCCTTGCCTTTGCATGGATTGGACAACTGCACATACGAGTATTGCATGCATGTTGCTTGTGTTGTGTGGCCACTTCTATGGTAGGCATTGACTGTGTGCAAGCACCTACTGTCTCCGTTGCCCGCTACTTCGATCCCGTCACCGAGCAGCTACCTCAACCTCGCGCATGATCGGACTGATCACCCGCCAGCCATCATGAACCGTCTCATCAACGTCGTGCGACCGACCGGGCCTGTCGGTTGCGCACGCCTTCACAGGCCCCGTGAAGACCGTCCCGAGTTCAGCGCGCACCTCTACTGATGGAGCAACGGGTTGCCGCTGCGCCGCCCCCTTCAGGCCGCAGTGCCGCCGCCCCGTGGTTCTTCTCCCGGCTGCACCGACCCGCATCACCGTTGTGTTGCCCCTTCGGGCCGTAGTGCCGCAGCCCGCGGTCCACCGCTGCCCCGAGGTCGTTCGCTCCAGGCCATCCTCGTGGCTGCACTGACCCTCGCGCCACCGATGCGTCTCCCTGTTGGGCTGTAGTGAGCGTGGCACGCAGTCCACGCCGCCGTTCGGAGGTCGTCCCCGCGGTTGCACCAGTCTGCGCTCCGCCGCTGCGCCGCCCCTTCGGGTTGTAGCGCCGTGGCCCGCGGTCCCTGCCGCCACCCCGAGGTCTTCCGCCATTGCCCCAACCTGCCAGCCGCCGTTGCGCCGCCCCTTTGGGCCGTAGCGTCGCGGCCCGCGGTCCACTTTGTCGTCACCACGCGTCGAACTCCCGTGGTATGCGCTGCACCGCCTCTCCCTAGGCACGGGAACGCCACCGTCCACGTCGGTCTTCCTCATGGTGCCAGGGTTCTTCGACTACTTCGAGCACCGCCGCCGCGCTCCTAACCTAGCCACCACTACAGCCATCGAGCCGCCGCTGCCACTCTTGTTTGGCCGCTGCCGCTACCCCCGTAGTCGTTGCCGCCGCCCGTCCACCTCCTTCGTCTTAATCTAGCACCAGCCCGTCACCAGCGTCATCGTCATCTACCCTGACCACTTCGTCTACTCCGACAACCGCGGGCTACATCGGCCTCGCGCCAATTGGCGCCAGAACCGACGGCGAGTCCATCTCTGCTGGCTTCTCTGACTTCCTCAACATGGCGTATAGCTCATGCAAGTCCCAGTCTACGCATGCCCGGTGCTGGCAACACCAAAGCGTGCCTTCGTCCATGATGTGTCCCCGAGCCTGGCAAATCTGGTGTGACGCTTCGTCAAGTTTGTCTTTGTCCGTCTACGCATGCCCATTGCTGGCGCCGTCGACGCGTGCCTTCGTCTATGATGTGTCCCAGGGTTTGACAAACCCGGCGCGATGCCTCACTAGTAGAAAAAGGGTCAAACGTGAAGCACATTAGTGCTGGTTTGAATTTGAGCCGGCACTAATGTGTACATTAGTGCCAGTTCCAACGGCTAGCCGGGCCGCTCTCATTAGTACCGGTTCGTGGCGAACCTTTAGCACCAGTTCGTGCCACGAACCGGAACTAAAGTGAGTGGTGGCAGGATGTTGTCAGTCCGGGGCCCCTCCAGCACCTTTAGTACCGGGTCGTATCATGAACCGGTAGTAAAGGTCGTCCTACATAGACCCTTCGTCCACCCGAGCTCGCTCTGTTCTTCCCCTTTCCCCTCTCCTCTCTGTTCTTTTCCCTCTTCCTCTCAAGCTCAGCACACATTTTGCCCAAGATTTGAAGGCCCCCATCCATTCAAATGATCACAAAGGTTAGCAACTCTTTCCTTTCATCTCTCATTGCTAGATTAGCTCGTGCAATGCTTTATATAGTGATTGATTTTTGAGTTTAGTAATTTGGGAGGAATTATATATATGTGCTAGTATTTGATTTATATGCAATTTGAGGTCAAAAATAACACGTAGTTTTGTATATGTAGGTGTGGTTTACTTAGTACCTTCTAAATCTCCGTCGTAACTACCGTCGATCGCTCGCAACGTCCCGTCGCCGGCACCACCTTGTGGTGAGCCTCTTGTTCATGAAGTTTTATATAAAAATGATGTTTGTGTGATTTGGATATATAGTTACTCGTATAATTATCTTACCCATACGTTGTTTGTTATGCATAGTGCCATGGTTTTGATATCCGTCCCCGTCGGCCCTCGTCCGGGTTATGATTCGGATGTGGTATATTCTATTTTAAAACTATTCATTGCATTTCATGTTTATGACAAATTATGCCCATCAAGTTGACATAGATATTTGTATGTAGGAGGTAGTTGAACCCGAAATTCCAACCGACCCTATTGTCGAGAGGTTAAATTTAGTTGAAAGATAAAACGAGGATTTGAAGGAAAAATTGAAAAGAATTGAGGGGGAGAATATGGAATTGGAGTTGCATGTTGCCGATGTCATCGATGATCACAAGATTAAGATGGAGAAAATGCGCTTGAAGATTAGAAAGATTAGAAAATATGCCATTCATAGTGAGGCTTGGTATCATTATGCTGTTGGATCAATTGTTACCTTAGTTGCGATCTTGATCGCATTTGTTGTTGCATTTAAATTCTTTAGCTAGAGAGTTATTTGTTTGTTGCTTTGAAGTGTTGTATGCTCTTTATGTATGAACTTTATGTATTGTATTAATTTGATGTTTTCGGTGCTGTGTATTGAAGATGAGCCGGCAATGGATGTACGATGACCGATGCTCTCCCGAGTTCATTAATGGCATGCGTACTTTTCTGCTTGCGGCTGAGGCAAACAAGCGAGCGGATGGTTTTATGCATTGTCCATGTGCTGGCTGTAAGAATGGTCACAATTACTCTACGTCAAGAACCATTCACGTCCACCTGTTTGAGTCTGGTTTGATGCCCCACTATAATGTTTGGACCAAGCATGGAGAAAGAGGGGTTATGATGGAAGATAATGAAGAAGAAGAGGACGACGACAGCTGTCCTGGCCATGGGTTCCCTGAGTACGATGATACAACAATGAGGGAAGAAGCTGAGACGGTAATGCAGGAAGAAGCTGAGCCGGCAATGCGGGAAGAAGCTGAAGAAGAGGCATCGGATGAGCCCGTTGATGATCTAGGTCGGGCCATTGCCGATGCAAAGACAAACTGCGCAAGTGATTTGGAGAAGAAGAAGTTGCAGCGCATGTTAGAGGATCACAAAAACTTGTTGTACCTGAATTGCGTAGGTGACAAGAAAAAGCTGGGCACCACACTGGAATTGCTGCAATGGAAGGCAGAGAATGGTGTATCTGAAAGGGGATTTGGAAAGTTGCTGGTAATGATAAAGGATATGCTTCCAAAGGACAACGAATTGCCCGAGAGTACATACCAAGCAAAGAAGGCTGTCTGCCCTCTAGGGTTAGAGGTGCAGAAGATACATGCATGCCCTAATGATTGCATCCTCTACCGCGGTGAGTACGAGGATTTGAATGCTTGCCCGGTATGTGGTGCATTGCGCTATAAGATCAGCCGTGATGACCCTGGTGATGTCGAGGGCGAGCGCCCTAGGAAGAAGATTCCTGCCAAGGTGATGTGGTATGATCCTATAATAGCACGGTTGAAACGTTTGTTCCAAAACAAAGAGCATGCCAAGGCGATGTGATGGCACAGAGAAGACCGTAAGAAAGACGGAAAGTTGAGAGTACCCGCTGACAGGTCACAGTGGAGAAAAATCGAAAAAAGTACAGGAAGGAGTTTGCAGATGATGCAAGGAATGTATGGTTTGGTCTAAGCGCAGATGGCATTAATCCTTTTGGGGAGCAGAGCAGCAACCATAGCACCTGGCATGTGACTCTATGTTTGTATAACCTTCCTCCTTGGTTGTGCATGAAGCGGAAGTTCATTATGATGCCAGTGCTCATCCAAGGCCCTAAGCAACCCGGCAACGACATTGATGTGTACCTAACGCCATTAGTTGAAGAACTCTTACAACTTTGGAATGGAACAGGTGTACGTGTGTGGGATGAGCACATGGGGGAAGAATTTGACCTAAAGGCGTTGCTGTTCGTGACCATCAATGATTGGCCCACTCTCTGTAACCTTTCAGGACAGACAAACAAGGGATAACGCGCATGCACGCACTGTTTGGACGATACCGACAGTATATATTTGGCTAATTGTAAGAAGAATGTGTACCTGGGACATCGTCAATTTCCTCCGAGCAGGCATCCCGTAAGAAAGAAAGGCAAGCATTTCAAAGGTGAGGCGGATCACCGGACGAAGCCTCGCCACCATACTGGTGCTGATGTACATGATATGGTCAAGGATTTGAAGGTGGTATTTGGAAAGGGTCCTGGCGGACAACCTGTTCCGAATGACGCTGAGGGACGTGCACCCATGTGGAAGAAAAAATCTATATTTTGGGACCTGCCCTATTGGAAAGACCTAGAGGTCCGCTCCACAATCGACGTGATGCACGTGACAAAGAATCTTTGTGTGACCCTGCTTGGCTTCTTGGGCGTGTATGGGAAGACAAAAGATACACCTGAGGCACAGGAGGACCAGCAACGTATGCACGGAAATGACGGCATACATCAGGGTCATGCAAGCTACGCTCTTACCAAAGAAGAGAAGGAAATCTTCTTTGAATGCCTGCTTAGTATTAAGGTACCATCTGGCTTCTCGTCGACTATAAAGGGAATAATAAACATGGCAGAGAAAAAGTTCCAGAACCTAAAGTCTCATGACTGCCACGTGATTATGATGCAACTGCTTCCGGTTGCATTGAGGGGGCTTCTACCAGAAAACATTCGATTAGCCATTGTGAAGCTATGTGCATTTCTCAATGCAATCTCTCAGAAGGTAATCGATCCAGAAATCATACCAAGGTTAGAGAATGATTTGGTGAAATGTCTTGTCAGTTTCGAGTTGGTGTTCCCACCATCCTTCTTCAACATCATGACGCACGTCCTAGTTCACCTATGCGAAGAGATTAACGTTTTGGGTCCTGTATTTCTACACAATATGTTCCCCTTTGAGAGGTTCATGGGAGTCTTAAAGAAATATGTTCATAACCGTGCTAGGACAGAAGGAAGCATCTCCAAGGGCCATGAAAATGAGGAGGTCATTGAGTTTTGTATTGACTTTATTCTCTCACTGAAGCACACTACACAGTTCTACAGAATTCCGCCTTGGTGGCTCCGTATATGGATGAACACAAGAATTTTCTACGCTCCAAACACCCGGAGCGGTCTGATGACTGGATTACACGTGAACAAACCAGGAGTTTCGCCAGCTGGTTGCAGACACGTACCATGCATGACACCTCTATTGAAGATGACCTGTACTTGTTGTCCCAGTTACCATCTTCGAATATAATGACTTTCAAAGGGTACGAGATAAATGGTAATACATTTTACACGATCGCCCAAGATAAGAAGAGCACCAACCAAAACAGTGGTGTCCGCTTTGATGCAGAAACCAAGACAGGAAAGGAAACATATTATGGTTATATACAGGACATATGGGAACTTGACTATTGACGTGGTTTGAAGGTCCCTTTGTTTCGGTGCAAATGGGTCAATCTGACACGAGGCGGGGTAACGGAAGACCCGCAGTACGGAATGACAATAGTGAAGGACATGTCTACCAAGCCAAGAAAAAGAAAAGATAAGGAAGTGAATGCATCGTACGATGAGCCAAAGCGGCACATAGTTCTTTCTAGGAAGAGAAACATCGTGGGAGTGGATGACAAGACAGACATGTCAGAAGATTATGAAAAGTTTGATGAAATTGCTCCATTCACAGTGAATATTGACCCGAGCATCCCGTTAAATGATGAAGATTTTCCATGCTTACGGCGCAGAGGGACACACGCGAAGAAAAAGTTTGACACCCAAAGATCTGGGATGTGATTGGCTTCACTATCATCACTTTCTTCTGTGTTTCACACCAAGGAGGGAGTCTCTGTAATAGTTAGGGTAGTTATGTGTTTTGGCATTTGAAACGCGAAGAAATTTTATGTGCAAACAAATTCTTTCATGCCTTTACTGATTTTTAAAGTTAAGTTATTCACAAACTAGTGATTCACACTAATTTCAAATAATTCAAAATTTAAACTATTCAAATTTGAAAACTACGGGCACTAACAGAAAGTTTGTAATTTTTTGTACCTAAAGCAAAAATATTCATAAAGAAACTCTAAATACACAAAAAAACAACTAAAAATAAATAAAGCAAAAAATAAAAAAACCCGCCTACTGGGCCAAAGCGGCCTGCATACGACTAGAAACCCAACCTGTTGTTGGGCCAGGATGCAGGCTCGCAAAGGCCCAGTAGGCCCACAAGGCAGCACAGAACATGTAGGCCCAGTAGGCCTGCTTAGGAGAGGAGCTCGAGAGAGCTACCGCACGGGGGTTTATAAACCAGTGCGGACGCCCCTCGGCTAGCGAGGTGGGACTAAACTTGCCACACAGCACCTTGCCAGCGCACCCCCTTTAGTACCGGTTGGTGGCTCCAACCGGTACTAAGGCCCCCCCCTTTAGTACCGGTTGGAGCCACCATCCGGTACTAAAGGGTGTGCGGTTCCCGCC
Organism: Triticum aestivum; assembly: GCF_018294505.1. NCBI lineage: Eukaryota > Viridiplantae > Streptophyta > Magnoliopsida > Poales > Poaceae > Triticum > Triticum aestivum. Next base: position 186,921,928 of record NC_057806.1, read on the forward strand.
GCTTGGCCTGGCCAAAACAGGCCTTTAGTACCGGTTGGTGGATCCAACCGGTACTAAAGGTCCATCCTATATAACTAAACACTTCAAAAATTGCAGTTTCTCATCTGCTTCTTCTCCTCTGCCCCATCGCTCGCCGCCCCCGTCTCCATATCCCTCGTCTCCGCCCCGTCCCCGTCTTCGCCGCCTCGTCGCCCCC
>NC_057806.1:186922597-186928977 GCF_018294505.1 Triticum aestivum
GAAATGTTATAGAAAAGTTAGAATTGTTAGGAATTTTTCTGTTTTTTAGTTATAGAAATAGTTATAAAAAAGTTAGAAATTTTTCTTTTTTTAGTTATAGAAATATTAGAAATGTTATACAAATGTTAGTTATATATATAGAAATGTTATAATTTTTTGAGTGAAGTGCACTGTAGGTCCCTAAACTATTCGAGGGGTGTCAACCAGGTCCTCGAACTATGAAAATCGACATGTGGGTCCTCGAACTATTGTAAGTGTCTCAGTCACGTCCAAAATCTGCCCGACCCAGTCTGACCTACCGTTGACTGTTGCCACGTCGGACAGGGGTAACGGAGGTGGATGGATATTTACAAAAAACACCCCGAATCATTTCAGATCTCCATTCCCTAGTGCTTGCCTCTTCTTCTCCTTCTCTCCCGATCTCTCTCACGGTGATTTGGGGGCGGCGGCGCCTTGGCGATTTGGTGTGGCCGCACGAAGACGACGGCGCGTGCCTAGGCGTCGATGGCTCCGGTACGGCGGCTCCCTGGAGATCCTCCTCCACAGTACGGCTCCCTGGAGACGGAGAAGGGAAGCATGGCGGGCTGGGAAGCTCCTCCCAGGAGCAGCCCTGGAGGCGGCCGTCGACGACTCTGGCAGTGGACAGGTCAAGGACCTCGAACCAAGGCTCCAAATCCCGTTCTCCCTTTATCTGGGGAAAGGTCGAGAGGGCGTAGATCTTGTCCTCCACGTACACGAGCGCGGGGGATTCCTTTTCGCTGAGGAGGTCCGGCCCAGGGATGAGCTCCTCGGTGTCGGCGTCGAAGACGATGGTGCGGCGGGTGCTGATGGCGAGGATCCACCTGCGTTTGCGGCTGCGGCTGCGGCTGCGTGTCTGCAGGGGCACGTAGGTGATGCCGGCCGTGGCATCCATGGTGGCGACCGGGTGAAGCCGCCTGGGACTCGAGGAGCACGGGTAGGGATGATCCACCTTGTAGAGGGAGGCCACCGCGCGACTGCTGCCGATCAAGATATTTACAACGAAGAAGATCGACCGGCACTCGCCCTCGCCCTCGGTGCCGGTGACCGACTGCTCCTCGAGCTTATCGCTGTTTCTTGTGCCGCCACCGCCGCCGTCCAGCCTCTTCCTCTTCCTCTTCCCCTTGCCATGATTCTTCATCCTCCTATGCTAGATGCTACTCGATCGGATCCTAGTCGCCGGCCGCCTGTGGAGGAGGATCTCCAGGGAGCCGCCGTACCGGAGCCATCGACGCCTGTGGAATGGAGATCTGAAACGATTCGGGGTGTTTTTTGTAAATATCCATCCACCTCCGTTACCCCTGTCCGACGTGGCAACAGTCAACGGTAGGTCAGACTGGGTCGGGTAGGTTTTGGACGTGACTGAGACACTTACAATAGTTCGAGGACCCACATGTCAATTTTCATAGTTCGAGGACCTGGTTGACACCCCTCGAATAGTTTAGGGACCTACAGTGCACTTCACTCTAATTTTTTCCTGTTTTTTAGTTATAGAAGTATTAGAAATGTTATAGAAATGTTAGTTATATAGCATTGTTAGAAATTTTATAGGAATGTTAGTTATATAGAAATGTTAGAAATTTTAGTTATCAAAATCCAATCATTAAAAAATGTTACTTTTTGCGGGCATATAGCTAGTATTAGTTCTCGATGATGCCCGGCCCGCATCCTCGCCGTCGACCCGTCCGCGACGACGTCCGGCTGACCCATGTCCGGGACTGGGCTCCGCCGGGCTGGCACTGGGAGGTGTTGCCTGGAGGGGCGCGTCGTTTGATGAGGAACCCGGCCCCAGTCATCGACCCTGATCTCGTTTGGTGGCGTTCGCGTGGGCCAGTTTTGGTGCGGAGGGAGCCGGCCCCGCCGGAGGTGGTACGTCGTCGTGTCAAGGAGGAGGACGAGCACGTCCATCGCTACATGGTAGCGTTAGAGGGCGGCAGGTTCTCCAATACCTGGCAGTTTCTTCAGGGATCTCACTTCAGCTATGATCCTGTGAGGGTTCCTTCTCTTTGGGTGTCCACCGCCCGCGCCGCATGATCCGATGATGTATTCGAGATTATATCTATTATTCGAGATGATATATTCGAGATTATATCTATTATTCGAGACGATGTATTCGAGATTATATCTATTATTCGAGACGACGTATTCGAGATTATATTCGATGATGCTTATTATGTACTATGATTGATTCAGTTTTTCCTTATTAATTGATTGCATCCATGCATTGTAATTTGAATATATTTCTTTTGGATTAGTTAAACAAAAGCTATGGCGGACAATGCTGACAGAGAGGGAGAAGAGGCCCTGTTCAATATCATACGCAATCCTCGCGGGCCAGATGATGATCAGAATGAAGAAGATTATGACAGCTCCGAATATCTAAACAACACCGGGGAGGGTGATATGATATTCCATTGCGATGACCGAATTGATGAAGTCATGAACTATGAACATGACGAAGAAAATGTTGATCTTGAAACAACAAAGACCGGCGAGGTATATATATTTATATAAGAAGGCATCTGGTGATCATCACATGTTTTAAATGACTTGAAGATATATTAACGAATCGATCTTTCTTCTTTCAGCCATCCGGATCGAGCAAATCTTCAGGCAACAGGACGAAACGAGGCCCGAACAAAAAGTTGAAGGAGGGCGTAAAGTATAATATCGAGGCAATCAGACCTAATGGCGAACCATTCGCGCCTAAGAAGATTGCGGACAAGTTCGTTCGTCAGTGTGGAGTTCTTGTGAAGGACCAACTCCCGATCTCCCTTCAAGAATGGAGAGAGCCAGCAAAGCCACGTCTAGGAGTTACTTTTGTCAACGACAGACAAAAACATTTGCTTTGGGAAACGCTCATGGAACATTTCACGCTACCAGATCATTTCACAGATGCAGATGTGGAGAAAGTCAAGGACGCTGCTCTTAGGAAGATGGCAGTTGCATTCAAGAACCACAAGATTCGTGAATAGGCCAAGTACATCAACGGAGGAAGGAAGACTCCAGTATTCGAGGGAACACTAGAGAACCAAAGTGCTCATTGGGACGATTTTGTGAAATTCAAGGATTCAGAATTATCTAAGGAACGGTCGAGAATAAACAAGGCCAATGCCGCAAAAAAGGATAAGTTCCATAAGCTGGGGCCAGGTGGCTATGCGGTGGGAATGCCTAAGTGGGATAAGTCTGAGAAAGAGATGCTGGATGCAGGTGTCACTCCAGAAACATTAAGCTGGCCCCCCAGGTGCAGGACTTGGTTCTACGCGCATGGGGGGAGTTGGACCCGAAGACAGGCAAAGTTTCGAAGAAGGCATGTCTGGACGGAGCCGAAGATAAGCTACTTGTTGCAATAGAAGAGGCTCGATCCGGGTAGTTCGAGCCCAACAGAGAGAACGACGAGCTTACGCGTGCCCTGGGAAATCCTGAACACCCGGGAAGAACACGAGGCATGGGCACTATTCTGTGGTATGAGGGGTTGTCGGACTGGAACACCGACTACAGAACCCGTGCGAGAAAGAAGATTGCGGAGGAGAAGAAGAGGAAGATGGAGGGGGAGCAGAGGAAGCTAGACTATGAACGCCTCCAAGGCCTAGAATCAGTGCACGCGGACTTGGCAATCAAATTCCAGCGGCAGCAGGAGCAGATCGACTCACTTAGCCAGCAAAGGGGGTCTCAGCAGCTAGCGGATGATCCAGCAATGGATAGCACCGTCCCATCCATGCCGAGAAGCAGCGTGGGTTCCGCCCCGGGCGACGCATTGCTGGATAGCTACCCAATGGATGACATCATGGAGAACACTAACTGCGAGCTACACTTCAAAATGAAGAACATATCCATGAAGGTGGCGGACGCCCTTGCTTTTACAAATCCCCCCGAGGCACCTTCCATTGCAACCCGATTCTAGCGGGCTATGCTCGTGTCTTGGTTGATGAGGTGGTGGACCAATATTCGGAGCTAGAGCTTGACATTCCTGGAGGTCACGATGAGCACACACTAGGAGAGGCCAACCATCGTATCATCCTATGCAGAAAGGATTGCATCATCTTTCGAAGGCCACCGACACCGCGTCATCCGACTCCTCGTCGCAGTCCGCCACCAAGTCAGCAGACTCCCGCTCCTCCAAGTCCACCAACACGTCAGGCCACTCCTCCTCCAAGTCCGGCACAGCTTCAGGCCACTCCTCCTCCAAGTCCGGCAAAGCATTAGGCCACTCCTCCTCCAAGTCCGGCACAACTTCAAGCCACTCCTCCTCCTCCAACTCAGCCACGTCAGCCTTCTTCGCCGCCTCAGCAATCATGGAAGAGAGTTGCCTCAGCTATGGTGCGTAGCGGTACAAGTCGAGGTAGTACCGTAGGTACAGGCGGAGGCAAGCGATTTCAATATGGTCCAAGCCTCGCGCCTCTTCCACAGAGGCCTTACGACAAGTCCGAGGAGGAAAACATAGCCATATCGAAGGCCAAGGTGGAAGCCCATTTTGCACCGAAACCGCCACCGCCGCCAAGGCAGAAAGTGCCAGTGGAAAAGATTGACCACTTCATTCGTATGGCTGGAACACCAGCTCCCAAGCCTGTTGACACAGACTATGAGCGCCACCTCAGGAAGATAAATCGAGCACGTCTACAGAAAGAGGCGAGCTCGAGCTCAAGCAAATTAGCTGGCAAAAGGAGCGGTAAAACCGTTCCCTAGCTGGGACAACAGGCTGCGCAATTAATCCCCCCGATTGTTGTGCCAACAACACATGAGAGTAGGCACGCCCAATATTATTGTGGGCAAACCGTTAATGTTCCCGGGCTGGGCGATGTGGTAATAACCGAGGAGCATATTGCGTAGGCTAAATCGATCGGGATCACTGTTGGACAACTCCTCGATATCGAGCCCATGTCTCCGACTAGAGAGGAGGAAATAAAACGGAAATATGCCCGGGGCCAACCTTTGGTCGAGCCAGAGGAGGTCAATAAGCTCCCAACGAGAATGTATGAATTGCATCAATGGGACATGGACATTACCAAGATTTCCAATAGAGAGTCCCTCATGGTGAATGTCAACGAGGAGCATTACTACCATAAGAAAGTTGTGACCGTTGAGTATTCAGAACTTTTTCAGCTATACAATAAAGACGCACTCGACAAATCTATCGTCAGTTGCTATTGTCTGTAAGTGATTCCTTTTTGTAAGTTAAGTCTCAAGCTAGCTGATCATTTTGATCAATCATTACCTGTAATTATCCTCACTATATTCTTTTCTGTGGTATTATGCAGGATGAAGATTTATGAAATGAAAAAAGGTGGACGCTATGGCATTGGGTTCGTTGACCCAAATATCATTAATGAATACACATGGAAATTAGATCCATATCACGCAAAATGTGTAGAGGAAAGCATGCTACAGTTCTTCAAGGAACTCAAATACAATGAAGATATACTACTTCCTTACAACTTCTACTAAGTCACACTGTCTTGTACTACAAATTCTGTTTCTCCCTACTAGCTATAGCTACATGTTTTTGCTTACATATGCCCGCTTAATTAAGACATGCAAACGTGTGTGCAAGCAGATATCACTGGATCTTGTTAATCATTAAAGTTGATGAAGGAATAGTTGAAGTACTAGACTCGCTACTTAAGAAAGCAAGTGACTACACCATCGTGAAGGGGATAGTCAACAGGTAATTTCAATCATTATTAACTATATCTCGTCCTATTTAATTAGTTCGTCATTTCCTGATAACAACTATTTAATAACCCATTTATTCATTTTCTTTGTCGGCGGGTAGGGCTTGGGCAAAGTTCATCAGGGTCACCCCAGGCCCATGGAAACAAAGTCTGAAATGGTATCGACCCAAGGTAAGTAATTAAGTAGTACTAGCTAGCTGCCATCTCTTTAATTATCATGCTTGATTAATTATTATCTGATCAAATTCCATTCTCGTAAAGGCCCTGAAGCAGGTGCCGGGGAATGATCTATGTGCATACTACGTTTGCGAGAACATTCGCATGATGGTGTCCGAAAGGAGCAAATCTCAAAGACAGGAGTGGGTACGATATCGATTGTCAGAACACTATTCACAATTTTTACACCATTATCGATATCTAGTCACACAACTAATACACATGCATATTGATCTCCTTCTTAACAGTTCAAACAGGTGCGGACAAGCTCCTAGCATAGGACCGCATAGAAGCAATTCAAGAGGAAATAGAGGGAGTTTTGCTCGACCAGGTCATAGATCCCAAAAGAGAATACTATTACCCGCTACCGCCCCCATGAACCACTTCCAATTGTTATCGTGCTCCGAAGGCACCAATTAGCGAGGCTAATGCCACTGGCTCCGAAGGCACCAATTAGGAGAAATTGTATATATA
>NC_057806.1:186929446-186942580 GCF_018294505.1 Triticum aestivum
TTTTAATACCGGTTGGTGACACCAACCAGTACTAAAGGGCTCCCTGCCCCCGAAGTTGGCTCGTGCCACGTGGTTGCCCTTTAGCACCGGTTCGTGCTGAACCGGTACTAAAGGGGGGGCCTTTAGTGCCTACATTTTAGCACCGGTTACCAAACCGGCACTAAACGGCCTTACGAACCGGTGCTATTGCCCGGTTCTGTACTAGTGCCTCGTCAACATCATCTTCTTCCCGGTGCACCACTACTTCGACATCACTGCGCCCATGCTAACTCGGCACCCCCATGCACTCGTGGCTCTACGACGACTTCCTCGATCCCGGCTACCCCGAATCAATATCGACCGTGGCGTTCCTCACACGGCAACCTCAACCATGGCTACACCACCTATGCTCTCGGCTACATCGACAAACGGCTGCCAACTTGCTTGAGCAACCTCATCTGGTTTCCACTCCAGCCACGACTTCTGCGATGCATCGACAGTTACGACTGTGGGGGAGGGGTGTCCGTCGGCTTGCCTTTGGATTCTTCTCCAGTCTCACCGTCTGCGTCGCAACCGTTGTGACTTTAGGGGATGTTGAGTAACGTAATTGTATTGGATACATAGGTGCTACCTCTTGAGCATGCATTGGTTTCCCCTTGAAGAGAAAAGGGTGATGCAGCAAAGTAGCGTAAGTATTTCCCTCATTTTTTGAGAACCAAGGTATCAATCCAATTGGAGACAATGCACAAGTCACCTAGTACCTGCACAAACAATCAAGAACCTCACAACCAACACGATAAAGGGGTTTTCAATCCCTTCACGGTCACTTGCAAAAGAGAGATCTGACAGAGATAGTAAAATAAAAAATTTGCTATTTTTGTTGTATAGATTGGAAAGTAAATATTGCAAAATAGTAAATGAGATGTGATGTAAATAAAATAAATGCAATATAATAAGAAAGAGACTCAGGGGCCATAGGTTTCACTAGTGGCTTCTCTCAAGATAGCATGTATTATGGTGGGTGAACAAATTACTGTCGAGCAATTGATAGAAAAGTGCATAGTTATGAAGATATCTAAGGCAATTATCATGAATATAGGCATCACCTCTGTGTCAAGTAGATCGAAATGATTCTGCATCTACTACTATTACTCCACACATCAACCGCTATCCATCATGCATATAGAGTATTAAGTTCATAAGAATAGAGTAACGCTTTAAGCAAGATGACATGATGTAGAGGGATCAACTCAAACAATATGATATAAACCCCATCTTTTTATCCTCGATGGCAAAAATATAATACGTGCCTTGCTGCCCCTACTGTCACTGGGATAGGACACCACAAGATTGAACCCAAAGCTAAGCACTTCTCCCATTGCAAGAAAGATCAATCTAGTAGGCCAAACTAAACCGATAATTCGAAGAGACTTGCAAAGATATCAAATCATGCATATAAGAATACAGAGAAGAACCAAATAACATTCATAGATAATCTTGTTCATAAACCCATTCATCGGATCTCGACAAACACACCGCAAAAGAGCATTACATCGAATAGATCTCCAAGAACATCGAGGAGAACTTTGTATTGAGAATCAAAGAGAGAGAAGAAGCCATCTAGCTAATAACTATGGACCCAAAGGTCTGTGGTAAACTACCCACACTTCATCAGAGAGGCTATGGTGTTGATGTAGAAGCCATCCGTGATCGATTTCCCCTCCGACAGATCGCCGGAAAAGGCCCCAAGATGGGATCTCACGGGTATAAAAGGTTGTGGTGGTGGAAAAGTGGCTTTGTGGCTCTCTGTGATCGATCTAGGGGATAAGAGTATATATAGGCAGAAGAAGTACATCGGTGGAGCTACATGGGGCCCACGAGGGTGGGGGCACACCTACCCCCCTGGGCGCGCCCTCTTGCCTCGTGGCCGCCTCGTGGAGTTCTAGACTTCAACTCCAAGTCTTCAGGTTTGCTTTTGGTCCAAGAAAGATCATCGCAAAGGTTTCATTCCGTTTGGATTCCGTTTTGTATTCCTTTTCTGCGAAACTCTAAAATAGGCAAAAAAATTGAAACTGGCACTGGGCCTCCGATCAATAGGTTAGTCCCAAAAATAATATAAAAGAGCATATTAAAGCCCATTAAACATCCAAAATAGATAATATAATAGCATGGAACAATCACAAATTATAGATATGTTGGAGACGTATCAAGCATCCCCAAGCTTAATTCCTGCTCGTCCTCGAGTAGGTAAATGATAAAAACGGAATTTTTGATGTGGAATGCTACCTAACATAATTATCAATGTAATTTTCTTTATTGTGTCATGAATGTTCAGATCTGAAAGATTCAAGAAAAAAGTTTAATATTGACATAAAAATAATAATACTTCAAGCATACTAACAAAGTAATCATGTCTTCTTAAAATAACATGGCGAAAGAAAGCTATCCCTACAAAATCATATAGTCTGGCTATGCTCTATCTTCATCACAAAAAATATTTAAGCATGCACAACCCCAATGGCAAGCCAAGCAATTGTTTCATACTTTTGATGTTCTCAAACTTTTTCAATCTTCACGCAATACTATAGGTGGAATAGAATGGTGGTTGTGGAGAAGACAAAATGGAGAAGATAGTCTCACATCAACTGGGCGTATCAATGGGCTATGGAGATGCCCATCAATAGATATCAATGTGAGTGAGTAGGGATTGCCATGCAATGGATGCACTAGAGCTATAAGTGTATGAAAGCTCAAAAAGAAACTAATGGGTGTGCATCCAACTCGCTGCTCACGAAGACCTAGGACATTTTGAGGAAGCCCATCATTGGAATATACAAGCCAAGTTTTATAATGAAAAATTCGCACTAGTATATGAAAGTGATAAAATAGGAGACTCTCTATCATGAAGATCATGGTGCTATTTTGAAGCACAAGTATGGAAAAAGGATAGTAGCATTGCCCCTTCTCTCTTTTTCTCTCATTTTTTTATTTGGGCCTTTTACCCTTTTATGGCCTCTTTTTTTTTCTTTTTTTTATTTTTTGTCCGGAGTCTCATCCCGACTTGTGGGGGAATCATAGTCTCCATCTTCCTTTCCTCATTGGGATAATGATGTAATAATGAAGATCATCACACTTTTATTTACTTACAACTCAAAAATTAAAACTCGATACTTCGAACAAAATATGACTCTATGTGAATGCATCCGGCGGTGTACCGAGATGTGCAATGATTCAAGAGTGACATGTATAAAAAATTATGAATGGTGGCTTTGCCACAAATATGATGTCCACTACGTGATCATGCAAAGCAATATGACAATGATGGAACGTGTCATAATAAATGGAACGGTGGAAAGTTGCATCGCAATATATCTTGGAATGGCTATGGAAATGCCATAATAGGTAGGTATGGTGGCTGTTTTGAGGAAGGTAAATGGTGGGTTTATGGTACCGGTGAATGTTGCGCGGTAGTAGAGATGCTAGCAACGGTGGAAGGGTGAGAGTGCGTATAATCCATGGACTCAACATTAGTCATAAAGAACTCACATACTTATTCCAAAAAATCTATTAGTTATTGAAATGAAGTACTATGTGCATGCTCCTAGAGGGATAGATTGCTAGGAAAATACCATCGCTTGTCCCCGACTGCCACTCATAAGGAAGACAATCAATAAATAAATCATGCTCCGACTTCATCACATAACGGTTCAACATACGTGCATGCTACGGGAATCACAAACTTTAACACAAGTATCTCTCAAATTCACAACTACTCAACTAGAATGATTCTAATATCACCATCTTCATATCTCAAAACAATCATAAGGAATCAAACTTCTCATAGTAGTCAATGCACTTTATACGAAAGTTTTTATTATACCCATCTTGGATGCCCATCATATTAGGACTAATTTTATAGCCAAAGAAAATTGCCATGCTATTCTAAAAGACTCCCAAAAATAATATAAGTGAAGCATGAGAGATCAATAATTTCTATAAAATAAAACCACCACCGTGCTCTAAAAAGATATATGTGAAGCACTAGAGAAAAATTATCTAGCTAAAAAGATATAAGTGAAGCACATAGAGTATTCTAATAAATTCCGATTCATGCGTGTCTCTCCCAAAAGGTGTGTACAGCAAGGATGATTGTGGTAAACTAAAAGGCAAAGACTCATATCATACAAGACACTCCAAGCAAAACACATATCATGTGGTGAATAGAAACATAGCCTCAAGTAAAGTTACTGATAGATGAAGATGAAAGAGGGGATGCCTTCCGGGGCATCCCCAAGCTTAGGCTTTTGGTTGTCCTTGAATTTTACCTTTGTGTGCCTTGGGTATCCCCAAGATTTGGCTCTTGCCACTCCTTATTCCAAAATCCATCAAATCTTTACCCAAAAACTTGAAAACTTCACAACACAAAACTCAACAGAAAATCTCATGAGCTCTGTTAGTATAAGAAAATAAACCACCACTTTAAGATATTGTAATGAACTCATTCTTTATTTATATTGGTGTTAAACCTAATGTATTCCAACTTCTCTATGGTTCATACCCCCCGATACTACTCATAGATGCATCAAAATAAGAAAACAACACGCGGACAATAGGCTCTGTCAAAAACAGAATAATCTGTAGAAATCTGGAGGTTTCGAATACTTATGTAACTCCAAAAATTCTGAAAATTAGGACGACCAGGATAAAAGGTAGATTGATCTACTGCAGTTGGAATTGGTATTTTATCGCTCTCTGGTAAAAAACAAAAATTATTTTCGTGAGCGCATACTTTCTATTTTTATCAGCAAGATCAAACAACGATCACCCAAGAAGATCCTAAAGGCTTTACTTGGCACAAACACTAATTAAAACATTAAAAACACAATCATAACAGAAGCTAGATGAATTATTTATTACTAAACAGGAACACAAAGTAAAAAAATTTGGTTGCCTCCCAACAAGCGCTATCGTTTAACGCCCCTAGCTAGGCATAAAAACCAGAATAGATCTAGGTATTGCCATCTTCTCCCTTTTGGTGCTAAAGAGAGAATTTCTTATCTAAAGCACTTATCTTTATATTTTATGAGATTATGTGGCCATTCATGGTAGAATAAAGATTAAGCACACTACAAAAATTTGCGTCTAAGCTAGCTTTCATCTCTTTGATAATTTCATTCTGATAAAAACACAAAAGAGAGGTGGATTCAACCTTTACACTCATGGGGTGCCCAAATATAACTTTCATCTATTTATAGGTATCGATGGCATCCCCCTCAAGAAAACCTTCTTAAAAATAGAATCCAAAACTTGCTTCAAAGAAGAAGGTAAGCCAACATAAAAACTTTTTAAGTAAATCTCAATTTGATATTGGGGTACATAGCTGGCTCGGATCCTTAATAGCCTATCCCAAGCATCTTTCAAGGATTCAACAAGCAAATAACAAAAAATCCCAGGATAATCTTCATCAAAATTATTCAAACTCTCATCGATAATCCCAGTAGGTCTTTCCATATCATCATTATTTGTGAGCTTAGAAAGGATAGAGGGACTATCCAAAGTATTAAAACCCGGGAGAAAGCCCTTAGCCCCTTTTGGTTTGGCCATGGCGATAGAAAGGCAAAGGTTTTCGAAAATCGTTTTAGAAGTGGGGGAGAGGAAAATGAGAGGCAAATGGCGAATAATGTAATGCGAGGGAGAAGAGTTTATGATGGGTACTTGGTTTGTCTTGACTTGGCGTAGATCTCCCCGGCAACAGGGCCAGAAATCCTTCTTGCTACCTCTTGAGCATGCATTGGTTTTCCCTTGAATAGGAAAGGGTGATGCAGCAAAGTGGCGTAAGTATTTCCCTTAGTGTTTGAGAACCAAGGTATCAATTCAATAGGAGACAACGCACAAGTCACCTAGTACATGCACAAACAATCAAGAACCTCGCAACCAACACGGTAAAGGGGTTGTCAATCCCTTCATGGTCACTTGCAAAAGTGAGATCCGACAGAGATAGTAAAATAAATATTTTTGGTATTTTTTTGTATAGATTGGAAAGTAAAGATTGAAAAATAGTAAATGAGATGCGATGTAAATAAAAGAGATTAAATATAATAAGAAAGAGACCCGAGGGCCATAGGTTTCACTAGTGGCTTCTCTCAAGATAGCATGTATTACGGTGGGTGAACAAATTACCGCCGAGCAATTGATAGAAAATTTCATAGTTATGAAGATATCTAAGGCAATGCTCATGAATATAGGCATCACGTCCATGTCAAGTAGATCGAAATGAATCTGCATCTACTACTATTACTCCACACATCGACCGCTATCCATCATGCATCTAGAGTATTAATTTCATAAGAACAAAGTAACGATTTATGCAAGATGGCAACAATACAATATGTGCCTTGCCGCCCCTATTGTCACTGGGAAAGGACACCGCAAGATTGAACCCAAAGCTAAGCACTTCTCCCGTTGCAAGAAAGATCAATCTAGTAGGCCAAACTAAATCAATAATTCGAAGAGACTTGCAAAGATATCAAATCATGCATATAAGAATTCAGAGAAGAACCAAATAATATTCATAGATAATCTTGTTCATAAACCCACAATTCATCGGATCTCGACAAACACACCGCAAAAGAGTATTACATCAAATAGATCTCCAAGAACATCGAGGAGAACTTTGTATTGAGAATCAAAGAGAGAGAAGAAGCCATCTAGCTAATAACTATGGACCCGAAGGTCTGTGGTAAACTACTCACGCTTCATCGGAGAGGCTATGGTGCAGATCGCCGGAAAAGGCCCAAGATGGGATCTCATGGGTACAGAAGGTTGCGGGGGTGGAAAAGTGGTTTCGGGGCTCTCTGTGATCGATCTAGGGTATAAGAGTATATATAGGCGGAAGAAGTACGTCGGTGGAGCTATGTGGGGCCCACGAGGATGGGGGCGCGCCCTCCTGCCTCGTGGCCGCCTCGCGGAGTTCCAGACTTCAACTCCAAGTCTTCTAGTTTGCTTTCGGTCCAAGAAAGATCATCGTGAAGGTTTCATTCCGTTTGGATTCTGTTTCGTATTCCTTATTTGCAAAACTCTAAATAGGCAAAAAAGAACAGAAACTGACACTAGGCCTCCGGTTAATAGGTTTACCCAGGTTCGGGCCCTCTTGATGGAGGTAATACCCTACTTCCTGCTTGATTGATCTTGACAAATATGAGGATTACAAGAGTTGATCTACCACGAGATCGTAATGGCTAAACCCTAGATGTCTAGCATGTATGATTGTGATTGCCTCTATGGACTAATCCCTCCGGTTTATATAGACACCGGAGAGGCCTAGGGTGTTACACAGTCGGTTTACACAGGAAGGAATCTTCATATCTGAATGCAAGCTTGCCTTCCACACAAAGGAGAGTCGCATCCAGACAATGGAGAAAGTCTTCGTCTTGTATCTTCACGGTCCATTAGTCCGGCCCATGTCCCATAGGCCAGACGCCCGAGGACCCCTTAGTCCAGGACTCCCTGAGTACCCCAGACCCAGACTACAATGACGATGTGTCCGGTGTGATACGTCTCCAACATATCTATAATTATTGATTGCTCCGTGCTATTATATTATATATTTTGGATGTTAATGGTCTTATTTTTACACTTTTATACTATTTTTGGGACTAACCTATTAACCGGAGGCCCAGCCCAAATTGCTGTTTTTTTTTTGCCTATTTTAGAGTTTCACCGAAAAGGAATATCAAAGGGAGTCCAAACGGAATGAAACCTTCGGGAGCGTTATTTTTGGAACGAACATGATCCAGGAGACTTGGAGTGGACGTCAAGCAATCAACGAGGCGGCCACAAGGCAGGGGGCGCGCCCACCCCCTGGGCGTGCCCTCCACCCTCGTGGGCCCCTCATTGCTCCACCGACGTACTTCTTCCTCCTATATGTATCCACGTACCCCCCAAACATCCAGGAGCACCACGAAAACCTAATTCCACCTCCGCAACCTTCTGTACCCAAGAGATCCCATCTTGGGGCCTTTTTCAGAGCTCCGGAGGGGGCATTGATCACGGAGAGCCTCTACATCAACTCCATAGCCCCTCCGATGATGTGTGAGTAGTTTACTTGAGACCTTCGGGTCCATAGCTAGTAGCTAGATGGCTTCTTCTCCCTCTTTGCATCTCAATACAAAGTTCTCCTCGATTCTCTTGGAGATCTATTCAATGTAATCTTCTTTTGCGGTGTGTTTGTCGAGATCCGATGAATTGTGGGTTTATGTTCGAGTCTATCTATGAAGAATATTTGAATCTTGTCTGAATTCTTTTATGTATGATTGGTTTATCTTTGCAATTCTCTTTGAATTATTAGTTTGGTTTGGCCTACTAGATTGATCTTTCTTGCAATGGGAGAAGTGCTTAGCTTTGGGTTCAATCTTGCGGTGCTCGATCCCAGTGACAGAAAGGGAAACAACATGTATTGTATTGTTGCCATCGAGGATAAAAAGATGGGGTTTATATCATATTCCATGAGTTTATCCCTCTACATCATGTCATATTGCTTAAGGCGTTACTCTGTTCTTATGAACTTAATACTCTAGATGCATGCTGGATAGCGGTCGATGCATGCTGGATAGCGGTCGATGTGTGGAGTAATAGTAGTAGATGCAGGAAGGAGTCGGTCTACTTGTCACGGACGTGATACCTATATACATGATCATGCCTAGATATTCTCATAATTATTCGCTTTTCTATCAATTGCTCGACAGTAATTTGTTCACCCACTGTAATACTTATGCTATCTTGAGAGAAGCAACTAGTGAAACCTATGGCCTCCGGGTCTATTTTCCAGCATATTAATTTCCCGTCAACAAGCTATTTCTGGCACCGTTTATTTTGCTTTATTTACTTTCAATCTATATCATAAAAATACCAAAAATATTTATCTTATTATTATCATCTCTATCAAATCTCACTCTTGCAAGTGGCCATGAAGGGATTGACAACCCCTTTATCGCGTTGGTTCCGAGGTTCTTATTTGTGTGTGTAGGTACGAGGTGACTCGCGCGTGGTCTCCTACTGGATTGATACCTTGGTTCTCAAAAACTGAGGGAAATACTTACGCTGCTTTACTGCACCACCCTTTCCTCTTCAAGGGAAAACCAACGCAGTGCTCAAGAGGTAGCAAGAAAGATTTCTGGTGCCGTTGCCGGGGAGGCTTACGCAAAGTCAAGTCAAGATTTGATCTCCCGACAACTAGCCATTTCTGGCACCATTGCCAGGGAGATCTACGCCAAGTCAAGACATACCAAGTCCCCATCACAACTCTTATCCTTCGTATTACATTATTTGCCATTTGCTTCTCGTTTTCCTCTCCCCCACTTCACCCTTGCCGTTTTATTCGCCCTCTCTTTTCCGTTCCCCTTCTCTTTCCCAATTTGCCTCTTTTGCCCGTTTCTTGTTTGCTTGTGTGTCGGATTGCTTGCTTGTCACGATGGCTCAAGATAATACTAAATTGTGTGACTTTGCCAATACCAACAATAACGATTTTATTCGCAGTCTGATTGCTCCTCTTACCGATGTTGAATCTTGTGAAATTAATACTGCTTTGCTGAATCTTGTCATGAAAGATCCGTTTTCTGGCCTTCCTAGTGAAGATGTCGCTACCCATCTAAACAACTTTGTTTATTTGTGTGATATGCAAAAGAAGAAAGATGTGGACAACGACATTGTTAAACTTAAGCTATTTCCGTTTTCTCTTAGAGATTGTGATAAAGCTTGGTTTTCGTCTTTGCCTAAAAATAGTATTGATTCATGGAATAAGTGCAAAGATGCTTTTATCTCTAAGTATTTTCATCCCTCTAAGATCATCTCTCTTAGAAACGATATTATGAATTTTAAGCAACTTGATCATCAACATGTTGCACAATCTTGGGAGAGGATGAAATTAATGATTGCCTGTCGGGACCCCGATTCTAGGTCACACCGATCTAGCATGTAACACCTCATATCACTTTGCGGCCTCACGCACGGTATCCCCACGGGTGTCGCCTTACCATGGCTCGGGACCGTTTGCGCCTTTTTGGCTACGTATATGATAGTGTCTCTAGCATCCATATGACAGATAACCCGGGCCGACATGGCTAGTCGTGAACCAAAGCGGCACTAACCTATGGGGACAGGCATACATGATTCACATCGAGCATGTCGGTCAGCAGCGTGTGAATCCGGGCTGTAGCACTGGGCTAACAGGACTCCGGGGAACCCGGGCTGTAGCAGGCTAGGCAGGACTCCGGATGTCACCACATGACATTTCCCCGAAGGGACAGACACAGGAACGAAGTGAAACACATGCCGGCCAGTCAAGTGTTCTGAGCAGTAGTGCTGGGCTAGCAGGACTCCGGTGAACTGGGCTATAGCGGACTACTATGGCTCAAGGAAGCACTAGACTACATTTCCCCATAAGAGAAGCTGCCAAGGATAAACAACTAGATTGTCGGATCCCACACATAGCAATACACGTCACACGTACGAATAACATGCAAGTATGTGTTGTACAACATGGCATCACAACATAACGCAAACTCATATAGATAAAGGCTCAGAAGAGCCACATAGCATTAATACAAATAGGGGTCACATGACCCATCATTCAGAGCATACAAGCAACGGAAGCATTACATGTCTGACTACAGACAACTACAAAAGGAAAAAGGCTCAGAAGCCTGACTATCTACAAGACCCTCCCAAGGGTACAAGATCGTAGCTGAGGTGACAAGCTACTCGTCAAAGTCCAAGGAGTACAACTAGTGAGACAGATGTCTCACCTGCAAAACATAAATAAAGCAAACGTGAGTACAAAGGTACTCAGCAAGACTTACATCAGATCCTATCATACATGCATTTGTATTAAGAAGGTAATGTGGGGTTTAGTTGCAGCAAGCCAGCTTTGACTCAGTGGCTATCCTGTTCTATGACAACGAGAAACTTCTTTGAGATGAGGCAGCGCACGAGTCCACTAATCACCACATCAATACACTACTATGGATTCATCCTCGTCTCCTTACGAGAAGGCCATCCATAGCACTCACACTTGTCTTGAGCATTTTAGAGTATCCACTTAAAGTTGTCTATGTACCACGTAAGCATCCAAGAAGTCCATAATCGAGGACACGGCTATTCGAATAGATCATGATAACCCTGCAGGGGTGTACTTCTTCACACACACTCTCACCACTTATCACCATATACATGTCATGTATCTCGGCAACCATCAAGCGACCCTGGCGAGGGTGTCGGCCATGACCTGACTAACCACACAAGACTCTAGTCCAGGTTTATCGCCTATTTGGGTTCCATCCGCAAGGAGATCCGGCCGGGGTTTCGCTCACGGCCCCAAACGATGTGTATAGGGTTCCCGAGCCCACCATCCGGGTGCCACTCGGTACACCGGGCCACATGTGCCTAGTCTGTCCCAAGTCCACCCTGTCGGGTGCCACTCGGCAGAAAAATAGCACTACCTATAAACACCAGAAACTATTTGCAACTCCTGGACAGAGATCAAGGCGGTTAATAAGTCGAGAGAGCTTGGAGAGCCCGGAGCCCAATGTGTGGTAGTAGCTAGTCATTGGACAACTTACACAGAACTCAGTTCTTAGGGACGGTTCCAGTGAGACAACCCACCATGTACTCCTACATGGCCTCTCACCGCTACCTTTACCAAATCGTGTTCACACGCTTAACTCTCAACATCAGAACATAGCACTGTACTCTAATTCATTCCCAATGAATCAGACCTGACATACTCTAAGCAATAGCAGGCATGGCATGGCAAGAACACAACATGGCCCAAGCAACTCCTACACATGCTAGTGGGTTTCAACTATTTACTGTGGCAATGACAGGTCATGCAGAGGAATGGGTTCAACTACCGCAGCATAAAGTAGCAGTTGAATCGTTGTTCTCCTAATGCAATAAATGAGAGCAGGAGCGAGAGAGTAGGATTGTATCGGAATGAACAAGGGGGTTCGCTTGCCTGGTAGATCAACAGGGGGCACTGCTCCTCAGATAGGTACTCTAGAACACTCTCCGGAGCAGGACCTATCGAGAAGGAACGGTGTCGGAAATCAAACACAAGCATATGCAACATTATGATGCATGAACATGGCATGAGTAGGTGATGTTTGTTTGAGTTAATGCAACTAGCATTTATTTGGTTGAAGTCCATTTGAACCAAGCGTTCAAATACAACTCCAAATTAAGCTCTTAAATATGCCATAAGTGTGTTTTCATATATACAGCATGTATATATGGTTTGTCATGCATGAAAATGGTACAGATGGATAGATTGAATTTTTTTGATAATTTTTCATATATAAATTATTTCAATCTGAGCTACGGTTGAATTTCTATGATTTTTTGAAGTTTAGGCAATTTTCTGGAATTTCCTGTAAAGGAATAAATCCAGAAAAGAGTTATTGCATCAGCATGACGTCACTATGATGTCAGCAGTCAACGGCGCAGTCCAGGTCAAACCTGACCAGTGGGACCCACTGGTCAGTGACAGTTAGTTAACAGGGGGTTATTATACTAATCTAATTGAAATTAGTGGCGTTGGGCCCACTGTCAGTGTCAGGGGGTTAGCAAATGGTGATTAGCCTTAAGCTAATCACCTGGCAGGTCGGGCCCACACATCAGGCCGGCAAGGTCGTCGCCGGCGACCTCTGGACGCGGCGGCGTCCATGATGCAGGGCACGGGGGCGGCTGCTGGGAGCACCGGGGCGTACCCCGTGCTCTCCCGCATCTAGTGGGGTAGGTAGGAGGAGGAGGGGTGCCGGAGCTCGCCGGAGCGAGGCTCGGGGCGGCGGCCGGAGCACGGCCAAGTGCGGGCGAGGGCTGCGGTGCATGGGGAAGCGAGCGGAGAGGCTCTACTGCCTCCTGGCGTCACTAGGAGCAGGGTGACGCACTCGGCTGCGGCTGCGGTGGCCAGGGCGACGGCGGCGACATGAACGGCGGCGGGGCGCTTCGTCCATCTATGAAACGACGGCTACGGCGAGCGGCAAGCTACGGGGTTAGGGGAAAAGGATCGTGGCCTCACAGTGTGCCGGGCGGCGATGCTGATTCCCGCCAGCACCTATGGGGACAGGGCCCCTTTTCGGTTTGGTGGGGGGCGGAGAGCGC